>NC_037674.1:51642610-51750881 GCF_003255815.1 Theropithecus gelada
CCAAAAAAAAAAAAAAAAAAAAAAAAAAAAAAAAAAAAAGGTGTATCATATGCCGTAAAAGAAGCATTGATGGTCGGGTGCAGTGGCTCACGCCTGTAATCCCAGCACTTTGGGAGGCTGAGGCGGGTGGATCACCTGAGGTCAGGAGCTCCAGACTAGCCTGGCCAACATGGTGAAACCCCATATCTACTAAAAATACAAAGATTAGCCGGGTGTGGTGGCAGGTGCCTGTAATTGCAGCTACTTGGGAGGCTGAGGCAGGAGAATCACGTAAACCTAGGAGGCAGAGGTCCCAGTGAGCCAAGACCACACCATTGCACTCCAGTCTGGGCAACAAGAGTGAAACTCCGTCTTAAAAAAAAAGGCATTGATGTTGTTCCATAACCAAGATGACTGTCCTGGACTACCTTTGTATAATTTGTCAAGCCACAGCCTAAGATAATCCCACCAAAGCTCACAAAAGATACATGACAAGGCCGGGAGCAGTGGCTCACGCCTGTAATCCCAGCACTTTGGGAGGGTGAGGCGGGCGGATCACGAGGTCAGGAGATTGAGACCATCCTGGCTAACATGGTAAAACCCCGTCTCTACTAAAAAAAAACCACAAAAAACAATTAGCCGGGCGTGGTGGCAGGCACCTGTAGTCCCAGCTACTCAGGAGGCTTGAGGCCGCAGAATGGTGTGAACCTGGGAGGTGGAGCTTGCAGTGAGCCAAGATTGCGCCACTGCACTCCAGCCTGGGCAACAGAGCAAGACTCTATCTAAAAAATAATATACACACACACACACACACACACACACACACACACACACACGACAGTTGGGGTTGTGATTAGATTTAGGTTTCTCAACTTTGGCACACTGTTGACATTTGGGGCCAAATAATTTGTTGTGAGGAGACTGTCATGTGCATTGTAGGATGTTTGACAACATCCTTTTACAATACCTGTGAGATGTCAGTAGCACTCCATCCTCCTGAGTTGTGACAACCAAAAATGTCTTCCATCATTACTACATGTGCCCTGGGGAGGCAGAATCTCCCCTAGTTGAGGACCGCTGCATTAGAAGAATGTAAAAACTGAGTTCAAAGGAGGCTTGGATATTAGATCTAACGGTGTCTTTTGAGAAGAGCTGGTTGTTAATTTTGTGAAGTAATAATTCTAATCACTATAGGAAATCTAAATAGAGTGCCTTTCATTCTGTAATAGATTCTTTCTTAGCAGATTTTAAACCAGAGGTGGACTTTTGGACATATTTTGAATTAGACTACTCAAATTTGCACTGGGTTGAAGTTACATTGACTTAATAACTTTGATAGAAGTTTGCTTTTGAAGAGAAACTTTCCATTATATCAAGGGTATGCATTTATAAAAAATAAGGAGTATGCATTTATTTATTTATTTATTTTATTTTTTGTTCTAAGAGTATGCATTTAAACAAACTGACTGGGATAGACTTTTGTTTTTTTGAGACAGGGTCTTATTCCATCACCCATGCTGGAGTACAGTGGCATAATCACAGCTACCTATAGCCTCGACCTCCCAGGCTCAAGTGATCCTCCCACCTCAGCTTCCTAAGCAGCAAGGACTACAGGCTCTCACTACCATGCCCAGCTAATTTTTAAATTTTTTTGTAGATATGGTGTCTCACTTTGTTGCCCAGGCTCATCTCAAACTCCTGGACTCAAGCAATCCTCCCACCACGGCGTCCCAAAGTGCTAGGATTACATATGTGAGCCACTACACCCAGCATCCGACCCGTTTTTTGTTTGTTTGTTTGTTTTTGAGATGGAGTCTTGGTCTGTTGACCAGGCTAGAATGCAGTGAGCGATCTCGGCTCACTGCAACCTCCACACCCTGGGTTCAAGTGATTCTTGTGTCTCAGCCTCCTGAGTAGGTGAGGTTACAGGCACCCACAACCACACCCGGCTAATTTGTTTTTCGTATTTTAGTAAAGACAGGGTTTCACCATGTTGGCCAGACTGGTTTAGAACTCCTGACCTCAAGTGATCTGCCCGCCTCAGCCTCCCAAAGTGCTAGGATTACAGGTGTAAGCCACCATGCCCAGCCCCCACCTTTTATTATAACACATGGCCAGGTGACTTTTAGGACCTGTAGTTGTTTTTTTGTGTGTGTGTGTTCGGGATCTTCCTCTGTCACTCAGGCTGGAGTGCAGTGGTGCAATCTTGGTTAATGTAACCTCCACCTGCTGGCCTCAAATGATCCTCTTCAGTCACCCAAAGTGCTAGGATTATAGGCACAAGCCACTGTGCCCGCCAGGTGACTTTTAAATGTTCTGCTGCCATTATTTAGTCTTCTCTCCATAGTTTCTGTACGTCAAAGTGCTTTTGTTTTTTTTCTTTTTATGTTTTCATAGACTAGACTTCCGATAGTACTGTAAACTCCAAATTTGAAACAGTTGGAGACCAACCATGTTGGCTAAAGCAGGACTTGACAATACTTTTGTGACTGACTTTGTGGTTCCATCGTTTGGTTTTCAAATATTTTATATTCTAGAATTATACTGTACCCCTCTGCAAGCGTGGTTTTATGATCTGTCCAGTGTTTCTACTTTAGATTGGTCATATATTCCAAGGAGGAAGAATTCAACCTCTTGCTCCTTTAGCTAGGTATGTGACCTTGAACAAGTTTATTTGAGTATCAGTTTCCCTCAAAAGAAGAGGGTTCTGACTGGTCGCAGTGGCTCATGCCTATACTCCCAGCATTTTGGGAGGCCAAGGCAGGAGAATTGTTTGAGGCCAGGAGTTCGAGACCACCCTGGGCAGCATAGCGAGACCCTGTCTGTACAAAATACAAAAGTTAGCCAGATATGGTGGCGCTGCCTATGTCCCAGCTACTCGGGAGGCTGAGGTGGGAGGATTACTTGAGCCCAGGAGATTGGGGATGCAGTGAGCCATGATTGCACTGCTGCACTCCAGCCTGGTGGACATAATGGTATACTATTGCAAAAAAAAAAAAAGGAGGGTTCTGGGACTGCCTATCTGACAGGATTCTTGCGAGGAGGATGTCAGCTGATAGCAGTCATATATGGAAGACTTGGCTGTTGTCAGGGAGGAAATCTCTGACTCAGTGCTGGACTTCTAACCCTCCACACAGCGCCAGGTATGACGTACACACTTGCTAATTACTTGTGGGATGAATGACTTGGCAAAGATTGTAAATAACTATTGCCTATACGTCTAAACTTACTATAATATTTTAATTTCATGCTCTATACCCCTGTGTTCTAATTCATCTCTAATTTTCAAGATGTAGCTGATTATTTACCTTTATAGAGTCTTCCCAAGTGTACCTGTCTGTACCCCTTTCCCAATTTATAGTACTTATTTTTTCCACCCAGGAGCTGGTTTGTATTGTTGGCTTTTCTTCCTGTTTTTTTTTTTTTTTTTTTTCCTAACCCTCAGAATCTGTGGATTTTTTTTTCCAAGACTTTATCAAGAAAATTTCCAAATATACAACAAAGTTGATAGAATTTTAGTAAATATAATGAACACCCATATACACACTACCTAGATTTTACCATTATCATTTTTCTACTACTTGGTTTAACATATGCGTGTCCACCTATCCATCCCTCCATCAATGAATCTAATTTTTTGATGTATTTCAAAATAAATTGCAGACATTAGTATTCTTCATCTTAGTACTTGAGCATGTTTATCATTATCTAGAGTTTAATATTGTTTATAGCATTTTTCTTTTTTGCCCAGGCTGGAGTGCAGTAGCAAGATTTCAGCTTACCTCAACCTCCGTCTCCTGGGCTCACATGATCCTCCCATCTCAGCCCCCTAAATAGCTGGGACTACAGGTGCATGCCACCATGCATGGCTAATTTTGTATTTTTTGTAGAGACAGTCTCGCTATGTTGTCCAGGCTGGTCTTGAACTCCTGTGCTCAAGAGATTCACCTGCTTCGGCCTCCCAAAGTACTGGGATTACAGGCACTTTGTGAGCCACTGTGCCTCGCTAGCATGTTTTTTCTTTTTCTTTTTTTTCTTTTTTTTTTTGAGACGGAGTCTCGGTGTCTCACTCTGTTGCCCAGGCTGGAATGCAGTGACATGATCACTGCTCACTACAACCTTGCAAACTCAACTTCTGAGGTCAAGCGATCCTTCCACCTCAGTCCGTGGAGTAGCTAGTACCATAGTTGTACACCACCATTTCCAGCTAAAATTTTTTTTTATTTTGTAGAGACAGGGTCATCCCATTGTTGCCCAGACTGGTCTCGAGCTCCTGGGCTCAAGCCATCCTTGAGCCTCAGCTTCCCAAAGTGTTGAGATTACAGGCATGAGTCACTGTGCCCAGCCACATTTTTCTTTCGATGCAAATGTTGCATATAATAAAATGTACAAATCTTTAGTACGTTTTGTGTGTGTATACATACATGAGATCATGCTATATGTATTCCACAGCTTACTGTTTTCTTCTTTTTTTTTTTCTTTTTTTGGAAATGTAGTTTCACTCTTGTTACCCAGGCTGGAATGTGCAATGGCACCGTCTTGGCTCACCTCAACCTCTACCTCCTGGGTTCAGCGATTCTCCTGCCTCAGCCTCCCGAGTAGCTGGGATTACAGGCATGCACCACCACGCCCGGCTAATGTTTGTGTGTTTTTAGTAGAGACAGGGTTTCTCCATGTAGGTCAGGTTGGTCTCGAACTCCCAACCTCAGGTGATCCACCCGCCTTGGCCTTCCAAAGTGCTGGAATTATAGGTGTAAGCCCCCGTATCCAACCTAGCCTGCTGTTTTCACTTAGTATGTCTTAGAGTTCATTCTTTGTACTTGTGGATAAACCCTGATCTTTCTGATTACTACACAGTTTTGCATAATATGCATGATCACATTTATTTAGCTATTGATATACATTTAGATTTTCATACTTTGCTGCAATAAATATACTTGGCAGATGTGTAGGATAGAGACCTGAAAGTGGAATTGCTAGTTTTATTATTCCAAAATCTAGTATGTTTTAGCGTTCATTATTTATATTTGTGGATAAACTTTGATCTGATTCTTACATAGTTTTCCATAATACATGGAATGGGTATGCACATTTAAAATTTTAATAAATACCTACAAGTTGCCAACTAAATAGGCTGTACCAATTAAAGCCTCCTCCATCAGTGTTTCCCTGTATCCTTACCCACACTACATCATTTTTTTTAAAATTGCTTTGGAGTAGATTACTTTTTTTTCCCCCCGAGGCGGAGTTTTGCTCTTGTTGCCCAGGATGGAGTGCAATGGCGTGATCTCGGCTCACTGCAACCTCTGCCTTCCAGGTTCAAGCAATTCTCCTGCCTCAGCCTCTGGAGCAGCTGGGATGACAGGCATGCACCACCACACCTGGCTAATTTTATATTTTTAGTAGAGACGGAGTTTCTCCATGTTGATCAGGCTGGTCTCGAACTCCCGACCTCAGATGATCCGTTCACCTCGGCCAACCAAAGTGCTGGGATTGCAGGTGTGAGCCATGGTGCCCAGCCTTTTTTATTTATTTATTTATTTTGAGACTTAGTTCTGCTCTGTTGCCCAGGCTGGAGTGCAATGGCGTCATCTCAGCTCACTGCAACCTCCGCCTCCCAGGTTCAAGTGATTCTCATGTCTCAGCCTCTGAGTAGCTGGGATTACAGGCGCCCACCACCACACCCGGCTAATTTTGTATTTTTAGTAGAGGGAGGGTTTCACCATGTTGGCCAGGATGGTCTTGAACTCCTGACCTCAAGTGATCTGCCCCCCTCGGCCTCCCAAAGTGCTGGGATTACAGGCATGAGCCACCGCGCCCGGCCTACTTTACACATTTTTTATTACTAGTGAGACTATGTATGGTTTCCCCAACTAGTTTTTATACTTTTAGAGGGCAAGGGCTGAAATCATCTACGGACTTCATATCTACTCACTAAGCATTTGCTTTTAATGAATGAATGCTACTGAAGCATTTCTGCTTTATTAGGTTTAGGCTGAAGAAGGATGAATTAGCTAAGTGTGTGAAAGGTTAAAAACAGCTGAACTTGCTCCCTGCATGTGTGCCTTAAATAAGTAAAGGGACTGACTCTTCCTTCATTTCTTCTCTTCTGTGAGAGGTAAGGTAGTGAAGTAGTTAAGAACCAGGCTCTGGAGACAGATTTCCTGGATTTATATCCCAGGTTTGCCTCTTACTAGCTGTGCAACTTTGGGCGGTTTACTTAATCTTTGTGTTTCAATTTCCTCATTCATAAATTAGAGAACACCTTGCTTATTAAGGTTGTTGTGAAGGATGATCAGGCCCTGAAACAAGGGGTATGATTAGAGTGGAAGCAATGTATTTGAGAGAGAGAGTTAGGAATAGAACTGTGAGTGGTAATTGTTAAAGAAATAAAGTATGGTTCAGAGAAAGTTCAGCCTCTGCAGTGTTGTAGAGGTGGTATGGAAAGCAAACTCTGGAGGTGGATGAAGTTAAGTACCATATGAAATCCCAGTCTCTTTATAAAACAAACGATATTTTAACAGCCAAAAGATAGGATATGATATCAGAATAGACCATAGTACTGTGATACTTAATCTATGAAAAGCTCACTTCTTCTTTTTCCTTATGGTTCATAAACCAGCATTTGGAAATCACTAATGTAGGCTGATCCCCTCCTTTTGCCCCTGTTTGAAAATAGGGCCAAAATTAGAAAGCTTCATGGTAGACAGAGTTTGGAGTAGAATCCAGTTCTTTTTTGTTTGTTTTTATTTTTTGCCCTCAAACATTCTCCCATCCAATAGAATCCAGTTCTTAAAAGGTACTCTGGTGTTTTTTCTATAGTCGTGCTGTGCTCTTCACATCTGATTTTGGCTTATTATTTATAAAGTTTTTTTTGTTGTTGTTGTTTTTTGAGACAGAGTCGCTCTGTCGCCCAGCCTGTAGTGTAGTGGTGCGATCTCGCTCACTGCAACCTCCTCCTCCCAGGTTCAAGCGATTCTCCTGCCTCAGCCTCCGGAGTAGCCGGGATTACAGGCACATGCCATCATGCCCGGCTAATTTTGTATTTTTAGTAGAAACAGGGTTTCACCATGTTGGCCTGGCTGGTCTCAAACTCCTGACCTCAGGTGATCCATCCACCACGGCCTCCCGAAGTGCTGGGATTACAGGTGTGAGCCACTGTGACCAGCCTATAAAGTTTTTTTTTTAAACCCAGTGCTGCCCTATCATAACATTTCTATAATTGTTTTTTGTTTTTGTTTTGTTTTGAGACAGATTTGCAGTCTGTTGCCCAGGCTGGAGTGCAGCGGCAGGACCTCCACTCACTGCAGCCTCTGACTCCTGGATTCAAGCGATTCTCGTGCCTTAGCCTCCCAAGTAGCGGAGATTACAGATGTGCGCCATCACGCCTGGCTAATTTTTGTATTTTTACTAGAGACACCATTTCACTGTGTTGGCCAGGCTGGTCCTGAACTCCTGACCTTAGGTGATCTGCCTGCCTCAGCTTCCCAAAGTTCTAGGATTACAGGTGTGAGCCACTGCATCCAGCCTATAAAGTATTGACTTCATTTTTGGTTACAGAAGTTAGTCTCAGATGAGTTAAGCATCAGTTTTCAACCAACAGAACCCAAGACCAAACCACTGAAAGTCATGAACATATATAAGAAATAGCCAAAAAGACATTTTACTCTACCTATGATTAGACTCAGTTCCTCATCCCAAAGCACGTTGAGGTTTAGTGTTCGTAGTTGATTAGTGGCTCTTCAAATATCAAATAGCATGCATAAATCTATATTCTCAACCTCTTAATATGTCTAAAAGCTTTTGGAATACTAAGCTAAACATGCTGCTTCGTACTAGAAAAACCTAGGAAAGCATAACTAGCTAAGACATTTTAAATTACTTATCAGCAACTGTCAGAAACGTTCTCAACTCCATTTAACTGAGTTCCACATATTATCACACACAAAGCTGAGAGACTTAGTCTGAAGTTATGTAGGCCACAGAGAGTGTATTTGTGGCTCGAGTTTACAGAAAGATAAAAGTGGCCAGCTTGCAAATTAATCAGTTGTGCTGCTGTGTCAGGTTCCCACTTAGGTGTGTGAAATGTGAGAAAAGCCTGAGACAGGATTTCATATCTAAGGATTAGAGTGGCGGCCAGATTGAGGACTATCGTGAGGACAAAGAAAAGGTGAAACAGCCATGGAGAGTCCTTGTAAAGACTACTTTCCCTTCAGGGTTTGTGTGCTCCCAGAGGATAAAGAAAAGATCTTGGGTAGACTTAAGAATTAGGTAAAGATTATTATTATTTTTTTTAACGTACTTTAGATGAGGGGAGTGGTTTGCCAAATCTCCCACTATTACTGTAATTTTTATCTTCTTTCCATAGCAGTGGTGTCTTATTTAAGATATTTTTTGGGGACTGGAAAAGTGGTGGGGCCTTTTTTCTTTGGATGGCTGATGCATTCTTTCTCACTGATGGTGTGTTACGCTTGTGTTAGTGATACTGATGTGGAAAGACTCCGAAGACCCAAGTAGATTCCTGGGCCAAATGTTCATAGACTTTTTGTGTCCTGCAGGAAGGAAATTGTCTCCCACAGAGGTATTATTAAGCTAAGAGAATCTCTTCTTATAACTGTTAGAACCAGAAGAAAACTTAGGCGTGATCTGTTCCAACTTTCTTATTTTATAGTTGGAGAAACAAATTCATATAGAACGGGGAACTTGTTGAAATTACATAGCATTTTAAATTGGCAAGTCTAGAATCTTTGTCTTCCCATTCCTGGCACAGTGTTCTTTCCATGATACCATTTTAATTGTTGAAACAAATTTTAAATTAGACCACAATTATATTAGTAGGTTTTGAGAGGATTTAAGAAGTGCTTGAATATTTTTGCAGCGTGTGGATATGTAATTAATATTAGGAGTAATAGCACTGGAGGAGAAAACTAGAGAATAATGGGATAAAAGGTTGTGTTTGTATTTTTAAATTGGAGCCTGTTTTTCAACTTCACAGTACCAAATTAATTAAAACTATGTTATTTAAATGTGTTTTTCATTTATAACTTGTTCACTGTGGTTGGGCGGTATGCCCATATACACTTAAACATCACTAAGATGAAACAGATGATCAGTTCTGGGAGTCAGGCTTTTACTAAACTTGGGTGACTGGTCCTAAGTTACGTACATCATACTGGAGTGAGAATTGACTTGCATGCTATTGCTTTTGGTTTCTGCAGGTTTTGTAGTGCATCCCTGAGCATGAGCGCAGAATGAAGCGGCGTTTGGATGACCAGGAGTCACCGGTGTATGCAGCCCAGCAGCGTCGGATCCCTGGCAGCACAGAGGCTTTTCCTCACCAGCACCGGGTGCTTGCCCCTGCCCCTCCTGTGTATGAAGCAGTGTCTGAGACCATGCAGTCAGCCACGGGAATTCAGTACTCTGTAACACCCAGCTACCAGGTAAGCTGGAGCGAACCAAGGGACTAGAATGAGGGAGGAGGAATAGTGATTTTAGGCAGTTATAAAACATTTTTTTAATACTGTTAGATATTTAAAAATTGTTGAGAATGTGTAAGGTTAAAAAAAAAAATTGTGTACTCACCATACAAATTTATGAAAAAAAAAGAATGTTGTCATGACCTTTGAAGTTCTCTGCATATCCCACTCTGCTCCCTTCTTTTCCCTCCCTTCAGAGGTAACCACTAATCTAAACTTTGTATTTATCATTCCCTTGACTTTATTTACTTAAAAAAAAAACTAACATAATTGTTTAGTTTTGATATTTCTGAACTTTTATATAAATGGAAACATTTTCTTCTTTGACTCACTTTTTAAAAAAACTCACATTTTTATAGATCGCTGTAATTCCACCATTTTCACTCTAGTGTAAATTATATGCACATACTTAATTTATTTGTCAAGTCTACCGTTGGACTATTGGGCTGTTTCCAGGTTTTTGCTTTTACAAAGGTGCTGCTGTGAACATTCTGATATTCTCTTAGTGCACTCATTGGCAATTCATGACAAAATAAGAAGCTTGTGCCAGAATTTAAATCAATGCACTTATTAAGACAGTTTTGCTATTTATTTTTTAAAAAGACAGCTGAATTAAACATCATTATAGTGAAATATGACTGACTCTTGGACAGTGTGGGAGTTGAGGCACTGACCGCCCCCCTCCCCCATGCAGTCAAAAATACATGTATAACTTTTTTCTTTTCTTTCTTTTTTTTTTTTTTTTTTTTTTTTTTTGGAAATAGGGTCTTGCTCTGTGGCTCCTGCTGGAGTGCAGTGGTGTGATCATGACTCACTGCAGCCTCGAACTCCGGGGCTCAAGCAGTCCTCCCGTGCCCCAGCCTCCCTAGTAGCTAGCACTAGGTGCGCACCACAAGCTATCCTCCCGCCTCAGCCTTCCAAAGAGCTGGGATTACAAGTCTGAGCCACTGTGTCCGGCCCATGTATAATTTTTGACTCCCCAAAACTTAAATACAAATAGCCTGTTGTTGTTCAGAAGCTTTACCGATAACATAAATGGTTGATTAACATGTATTTTGTATATTTGTCATATACTGTATTCTTAAAATAATCTAGAAGAAAGAAAATACTAAGAAAGTTGTAAGGAAGAGAAAATATATCTACTGTTTATTAAGTGGAAGTGGATCATCATAAAGGTCTTCATCCTTGTCTTCACATTGAGTAGGCTGAGGAGGAGGGAGAAAGAAGATGAAGGGTTAGTCTGGCCATCTCAGGGGTGGCAGAGGTGGGAGAAAATCCACGTGTAAGTGGACTTGTGTTGTTGCTGAGTGCAGTGGCTTGCACCCATAATCCCAACACTTGGGGAAGTTGGAAGCATGAGGATGGCCTGAGCCAAGGAGTTAGAGATCAGCTTGGGCAAGATAGCAAGCCCCGTCTCTCCTAAAAATAAACAAAGATTAGCAGGGCGTAATGGTGCACACTTGTGTTCCCAGCTGCTTGGGATGCTGAGGTGGGAGGATCATTTGAGCCTGGGAGGTTGAGGCTCCAGTGAATATGCTACCGCACCCAGCATGAGTGACAGAGTGTGAACTTGTCTCAAAAAGAAAGAATTAATTAATTAATTTAAAAAAATAAATAAAAAATTAGCCAGGCATAGTGATGTGCATCTGTAGTCCTAGCTACCTGGGAGACTGAGGTGAGAGGATTGCTCAAGCCCAGGAAGTCAAGGCTGCAGTGAGCTGTGATCAAGCAACTGTACTTCAGACTGGACAACAGTGCAAGACCCTGTCTCCTTAAAAACAAAACAAAAACTCGTCTTATTCAAGGGTCTGCCATAGCTGATTTACATTGTGGTGCAAACTCCTTACCCTGTTGCAAACCAGTCAGCAGGTTTGAGGACATACAGGAGTTTGTCAAGTACCTATGAAAGGGATTGCTATGTCACAGGGTATATGCATCTTTAGCAAGTTCCCCCAAGCATTGTATATTCCTGTTGTTCTATGTCCTGACCAACACTGATCATCTGTTACTCTGTTTTGTAGAAGTGAAGAAATTTGGTTTTTGCCCTTTTTTATTGTGAAAGTAATATATCACTTCAGTTTTTTTTTTTTTTTTTTTTTTGAGACAGAGATTTGCTCTTATTGCCCAGGCTGGAGTGCGGTGGTGTGATCTCGGCCCACTGCAGCCTCTGCCTCCTGGGCTCAAGCAGTTCTCCTGCCTCAGCCTCCCGAGTAGCTGGGATTACATGCACCTGCTGCCATGCCTGGCTAATTTTTTGTATTTTTACTAGAGATGTGGGCCAGACTGGTCTTGAACTCCTGACCTCAGGTGATCCGCTCCTCTTGGCCTTACAAAGTACCGGGATTACAGGCATGAGCCACCATGCCTAGTCTATTTTATTTATTTTATTTTTTTTGAGACAGAATCTCTGTCTGTTGCCCAGGCTGGAGTGCAATGGTGCAGTCTTGGCTCACTGCAGCCTCTGCCTCCTAGGTTGAAGCAATTCTCTTGCCTCAGCCTCCCGAGCAGCTGGGATTACAGGCGTGCACCACCACACCCAGCTAATTTTTGTATTTTTAGTAGAGATGGGGTTTCGCTATGCTGGCCAGGCTGGTCTCGACCTCCAGTGATCCGCCTGTGTCTGCCTTCCAAAGTGCTGGGATTATAGGCGTGAGCCACTGTACCCGACCTTATTTTATTTTTCTGAGATGGTGTCTCGCTCTGTCGCCCCAGCTGGAGTGCAGTGGCATGATCTTGGCTCACTGCAACCTCTGGCTCTGAGGTTCAAGTGATTCTCGTGCCCCAGCCTCTTGAGTAGCTGGGATTACAGGTGCACACCACCATGCCTGGCTAATTTTTGTATTTTTAGTAGAGACAGGGTTTTGCCATGTTGGCTAGGCTGGTCTTAAACTTCTGGTTTCAAGTGATCTGTCCGCCTTGGCCTCCCCAAGTGCTGGGGTTATAGGCGTGAGCCTCTGTGCCCTGCCACACTTTGATTTTTTTTTAAAAAAGATACAAAATGACTTTTTTCTGTCATGCGTCAGATTTTCTCCCACTGGTGAATTTCTTGGGTATCCAGTTTTGTATGCATATACAAGCATATGTATATCAATCTATCTAGCTATCTAAATTTACCTTTTTTTTTTTTTTTTCTTTGAGAGAGAGTCACACTCTCACCCAGGCTGGAATGCTGTGGCATGATCTCAGCTCACTGCACCCTTCATCTCCTGGGCTCAAGCAATCCTCGCACCTCAGTCTCCCAAGTAGTTGGGACTACAGATGCATGCCACCACACCTGGCTAATTTTTGTATTTTTTCTGTAGGGACGGGGTTTTGCCATGTTGCCCAGGCTGGTCTTGAACTCCTGTACTCAAGTGATCTGCCCGCCTCAGCCTCCCAATAAGTGCTGGGATTACAGGCATGAGCCACCTTGCCTGGCCTTTCCATTTTTCTTTTTGTACAATTTGGATCATACCTTACATACTGGTCTGCTGTTTGCTCTTTTCATTTAATATATAGTGGATATCTTTCTACTTTAACATATAACTGGTCTGGAGAGGCCTTCAACCTCATTTGTTAGTGACCTTAAAAATATATGGGTACTGGGGTACCCATAAACTGAGGTAATGTTTTTTAAAAACAATTTGGCAGTTTGTGTCAGATTATTTTGTTAGTTTTTGACCTGGCATTTCCATTTCTAGGAATTTAGTATAAAAATACAAAGAAGAGGAAATGCAGCTGAAGTAGGAAATGGTGATTCCTGAGGCATCACTCTTCCTCAGGAGTCCCCTTGAAGCAGTCTGATCCCTTCCTGTGGGGCTGGGGCAGCAGTCAGAAGACTGCCAACAGATGGCATCTTTTAGGACTTGGAAGAAAAGAAAGTTGCTTGTTTACCTTGGGTGATTACTTTCATTATCTAAACAGGTTAATGACTGTTTTCTACATATGGGATAGTTACATTTCTTCTGAATGGAAACTAGAATGTGCTGTATAAGTCAGTCTAGTAAAAGCCTGTAAACCCTGTAAAAAACATGCATACTGGAATATAGAAGCTCAGAATAATAGCCCATCTTTGAGGTACATTAGAGCTTTTAGAATTGTCTAAATAGTTTCTTTTTACTCTTAATATGCCTTGTATCGTTTCTGTGGATTTATGCATAGTCACTTGGTTTCTCCCTCTCTCTCATTTCTTCATCTACCTCCAGGATAATTTTTATAAATGTGAGGATTTGAAAAAAGTTTTATTCTCTCTTTAAATTGTAGTATAAAACTTAACATTGTTGAGAGAAAGAAAGTTTCATGTTATTTAGTCTCCTTATTTTGGGGACGGGGCATTCAGGCATTTGGACAGATTGTTGTCTTCTGTGGTGATCAACAGTTCTGAAAAAGGAAAAAAGTTCTGAAAATGTTTTATAGCACTTCTTGCAATAGATATAGAAGGAAAGTGGTTTTGGCTTTTATTTCCTCAAACTTATAAGAGGACAAGAGAAAGATTGAGATAAAAGAATAGAAAAGACATTTGTTTGAGGCCAAACCATCAACAATTTGGGTAAAAAATTTATTTTACATTAGATATAATGCTCATAGCAAATCAAGATAAGCAAAATAAAGTAGGTTGGGCGCAGTAGCTCATACCTGTAAGCCCAGCACTTTGGGAGCCCAAGACAGGTAGATCATTTGAGGTCAGGAGTTCGACACCAGTCTGACCAACATGGTAAAACCCTGTCTCTACTAAAAATACAAAAATTAGCCGGGTGTGGTGGCAGGCACCTGTAATCCCAGCTACTCAGGAGGCTAAGGCAGGAGAATCACTTGAACCTGGGAGACGGAGGTTGCAGTGAGCTGAGATTGTGCTACTGCACTCCAGCCTGGGCGACAGAGCTAGACTGTCTCAAAAACAAAAAAACAAAAAGAAACAAAGTAAGAGTCATCTTTAATTCTGTAACCATAAGATTAAATGCTAACATTTTGCTATATATTAGTTGTCTAAGGTTTAAAATCTTTTTATCATACCGCTTTGTAATGTGCTTTTATTATTTTTTTGAGACAGGGTCTTCCTCTGTCACCCAGTGTAATGTGCGTTAAAAAACTATTTAAAAGGCCGGGCGCGGTAGCTCAAGCCTGTAATCCCAGCACTTTGGGAGGCCGAGTCAGGCGGATCACGAGGTCAGGAGATCGAGACCATCCTGGCTAACACGGTGAAACCCCGTCTCTACTAAAAAAATACAAAAAACTAGCCGGGCGAGGTGGCGGGCGCCTGTAGTCCCAGCTGCTCTGGAGGCTGAGGCAGGAGAATGGCGTAAACCCGGGAGGCGGAGCTTGCAGTGAGCTGAGATCTGGCCACTGCACTCCAGCTGGGCCACAGAGCGAGACTCCGTCTCAAAAAAAAAAAAAAAAGAACTATTTAAAAGTTTAATTCTATATACAGTACATGAATACATTCAACTTGTGGATTATGAACTTTTTTTCCATATTCAAATATATCTCTATATCACTGTTGAAAGTGTGGCTTACAGATGGCTAATCTGTATCCTTTGTTATGAGTTCGTAATGGCGTAAGTATAGAAATTGAGAGTGTTTAGAAACTATTCTAGCAATTGGACATGATCATTTTTTATTTGTAAAATCCAGTAATGAAAGTTACAGTCTGGGCACAGTGGCTTATGTCTATAACCCCAACACTTTGGGAGGCCAAGGCAGGTGGACTCCATACCCAAGAGTTCGAGACCAGCCTGGGCAGCATGGTGAAACCCTGTTTCTACAAAAAGTACGACAGTTAACCAGGCATGGTGGTACATGCCTGTAGTCCCAGCTACTCGGGAAGCTGGGATGGGAGGATCATCTGAGCCTGGGGAGGTCAAGGCTACAGTGAGCCATGATTGTACCACTGCACTCCAGGCTGGGTGAGAGAACGGGACCCTGTCTCAATAAAAAGGCAAGAAAAAAAAATTACGAGTTTATGTTTTTTTTTTTGTTGTTGTTGTTGTTTTGTTTTTTGAGATGGAGTTTCACTCTTGTTGCCCAGGCTGAAGTGTGATGGCGTGATATCGGCTCACTGCAACCTCCACCTCCCTGGTTCAAGCAATTCTTCTGCCTCAGCCTCCTGAGTAGCTGGGATTACAGGCATGCGCCACCACGCCCATCTAATTTTGTATTTTCAGTAGAGACAGGGTTTCTCCATGTTGGTCAGGGTGGTCTCAAGAACTCCCAACCTCAGGTGATCCACCTGCCTCGGCCTCCCAAAGTGCTGGGATTATAGGCGTGAACCACCACGCCTGGGGGGTTTGTGTATTTTTTATTTTCACTTTCATAGTAATTTATTTTTACTGGATTTTTATAAAAGTTGTGGTCCCTGATGGATTGGAACTTTAAGAAAAACATTCATCCTTTACCACAGACAGTTTGAGATAAACTATATAATTTTTTTTCTTCTTCTTCTTTTTGGAGACAGAGTCTTGCTCTGTTTTCTAGGCTGGAATGCAGTGGCGTGATCTCAGCTGACTGCAACCTCCACCTCCCAGGTTCAAGTGATTTCCATGTCTCAGCCTCCCAGTAGCTGAGATTACAGATGTGTGTTACCATATCCAGCTAATTTTTTTGGTATTTTTAGTAGACGGGGTCTTGCCACGTTTGCCAGGCTGGTCTTGAGCTCCTGGACTCGAGTGAACCTTCTGTCTGGGCCTCCCAAAGTGCTGGTTACAGGTGTGAGCCACTGTTCCCAGCTAAACTATATAATTTTTAATAGCTACAAATAATTTGGTTATAACTTGGGTGGGCTGTAATGTATTTAACCAGTTCCTTTTGTGGAAAATTTGGGTTTCCTTCTTTTTCTTTTCTTTGTTGTTGTTTTTTGTTTTTTTTGTTTTTTTTGTTTTTTTAGAGACAGAGTCTCATTCTGTCACCCGGGCTAGAGAGCAGTGGTGTGATCACAGCTCACTGCGGCCTTGAACTCCTGGACTCAAGCAATCCTCCTTTAGCCTCTAGAGTAGGTGAGACCACAGGTGCATGTCACCACACCTGGCCAAGTTTTCATTTTTTGTGGAGATGGTGTCTCACTATGTTGCCCAGGCTTTCTTTTCTCTTTTTAGAGACGTGGTCTCACTCTGGCCCAAGCTGGAGTGCAGTGGCATGATCATAGCTCACTGTAGCCTTGAACTCCTGAGTTCAGGCGATCTTCCCATGAGATAGGTGTGAGCCATCATGCCCAGCAGAAATTTGGGTTTCCAATTAATTATCTTTGTACATTTGTGTTAGTTATTTAGACACATTTGGGGAAGAGTATACAAGCCTTGAAGTTTCCTGTCTGTATTCTGTTCACCCCAGGTTTCAGCCATGCCACAGAGCTCCGGCAGTCATGGGCCCGCCATAGCAGCAGTTCATAGCAGCCATCATCACCCAACAGCTGTGCAACCCCATGGAGGCCAGGTGGTCCAGAGTCACGCTCATCCAGCCCCACCAGTTGCACCAGTGCAAGGACAGCAGCAATTTCAGAGGCTGAAGGTGGTATTCAGCTCTTTTTCTTGGGTCAAAAAGTTTATCCTTAGCAGGAAATACTGGCTGCAGCTTGTCGGTTGTGGTGGTACAACTTCTAACCTGAGATACTAGCTGTCGAATCACAAGTTTTACTGTTTTTGTTTTGTAAAATTTGCTTCTGTTTCCTATCTTGGCACCAGTGCCTGATCCAGAGAAGAATATACTCAGATGTTTTTGGACTGTATGAAATGCATGTCACTCAAATGTTACCAGGATTGTGGGGCCATTTTCATACAAAATGAACCTTAAAATTCATTTTTTGACTGCTTCCTTTTGAACTCTCTATTGAGCACATACATGATTGGCTACAGGTTTGTACAGTAAATTGGCCCGGTAATATGTCTTACAGTTGAATCTTTTTAAATTCTTTTAAATTTTTTTCTTTTTAATTTTTTAGTTTCAGAGATGGGGATCTCACTGTGTTGCCCAGGCTAGTCTCAAACTACTGGCCTCAAGTGATTCTTCCATCTTGGCCTTCGAAAGTGTTGGGAGTACAAGTGTGAGCCACTATGCCCAGCTCATGCCTGTAATGTTCTTATTACCTTTATCTTTTTATTCCTGTTTATGAATAGCTGAATTGACTCACATCATCAAGTCCATCCTTAGTAAACACATGCTCCTTTTTGGGGGGAATCTTGATAAAGTTTAGGGAAAACTATAACTGTGAATGAATTATCAGTGTTTTCATATTTTCTGCTGAGTATGTGTGGTAGGTTTTTAGTGCTTTGAAATTCATAGGGCATCCCTGGAGAAGTGAAGCTTGTGTTCCCAGCTAACCTTGTATCTCTGACCACTTGAATATTACTTTTCAAAATATGTGATTGTTGCAGCAAGTGTTCAGGTTTCAATTTTTCTGATTTTACATTTATATAAAATTAAGTTCAGGAAATAATAAATGATGGAACTCTGAAGAGATGTTAACTCTTCATTTGGTTATGGCAGCCTACTTATGTTGCTTGCAGGCAGGAATGAGAAATAAACCCTCTAAGGACACATCCATATGCAGCAAATGGTTCTTTCTTCTGTTTTCCCTGGTACTTAACTTTAGTTCTTCATGATCCCTGCCCTCATTGGTGTGGATTCTTGGGAACTTGTTTAATATTGGCCTAAGAATATTAAATGCTACATAAATGTTATAAAGTACAGCAAAGCTAAGTGATTTAGAGTAATTTTGTAAAATTTACTCTCTCTGTTGGCTTACATAATATTGACTAATGCATAGCCTTTTAAAGAGAGTGCAGATTTTTTAGGCCTGAAGCTTCACTCTGAATTCTGTCTTTGGGAAAATGTGTATAAGGAATATTGGTGTTTTCTTTAAAACATTTTCGGTCTCTTGTAGAGTGATGACTGTGTACCAAAATGTATTATTGCTGTGGGCTTAGCACTTTACTAAGTCCTGAGAATATTTTTTTTTAAACTTGGTTGCATGTGATTTAATTCTGTATTAACACTCTATGACAGTAGATATGCTTTAATGTTGCAAAATAGCTTATAAACTTGCTTATTAAACTAACAAAAACATATTTATTTCTATAGCCTTTTTCAATCAGCCCTATCAAAGCACAACACCAGTTTTTACCCACCTTCCTCACAGGACTCTTTGGTATAAGTATATGGATTATGTTTTGTTTGCTTTACGGAAACTGGCAAGGAAACAAGGAAGGGTTTTGGATTTGGGGTTATAGAGTGAGTCATGGATAGAGTTAGGATTTCTTGCTGTGTTCTTTTAGTCACAAGCTCTTGATTATATTCCTACATAAAATAACTTGTTGAATTTCCTTTCTAATGAGGAGAGGTAAAATGCTTCTTGTACCTCCATGTAATTTATCCCAGTATTCCCACATTGCCTGTCATTTTTGGATTGGTCTTAAAATGCATTACAAGCATTTGAATCAACTTCAATAAGTCATTTATATTCCACAATATTGTAGGCCGGGCATGGTGCCTTACACCTGTAATCCCAGCACTTTGGGAGGCCGAGGTGGGTGAATCACCTGAGGTCAGGAGTTCAAGACCAGCCTGACCAATGTGGTGAAACCACGCCTCTACTAAAAATACAAAATGAGCCAGGCATGGTGGCGCATGCCTGTAATCCCAGCTACTCAGGAGGTTGAGGCAGGAGGATTGATTGAAGCCAGGAGACAGAGGTTGCAGTGAGCCAAGATCATACCACTATACTCGAGTCTGGGCGACAAAAGCGAAACTCCATCTCAAAAAAAAAAAAAAGAAAGAAAGAAAAACGTTCAGTGAGAATGCTTACACATTATTTCAAGCCTCAACATTATCTTTTTTTTTTTTGTCTTTGGTAGATTGGTGGTGACAAGAAGGGATTTGAGCGATTTGAGGCATGTTTGGTATTATTTAGGTATTGAATGTCAGCAGCAGTGATATTTGGTACATGTTTAGCAGGTTCTCTTTATAGTTGCTTGTGTTTTTCTCTCCAACAAGATTGTGGACTTCAGGAGATTCAGGGCCTTAATAGTAAATCCCTGTTCAAGTGAGCTATGAAACTTTATCAGCAGAGTCTAAGGGTCTCCCCAAGTGCTTCCTTAAATCTGTAGCTTCTAAATAACTACATCCAATTTTTTTTTTTTTAAGTTGTGCTTCCTAGAACTGTATACATGCATTTAAAGAGAATTTATATAAGAGTTGGACTATGCTTTGGGTGATGAGATAATTTCCTCACTATTCTTACTTGTAGGTGTCTTATTTATTATGTGAGTGTCATGCAGGGTTTTTAAAGCATAGGGTTATTCTAGAACTTCTATTTTACCTTTTTTTCCTTGAGACAGTCTTACTCTGTTGCCCAGGCTGTAGTGCAGTGGCGCCATCTCAACTCACTGTACCCTCCCCCGCCTGGGTTCAAGTGATTCTCATGTCTCAGTCTCCCAAATAGCTGGGATTACAGGCGTGCACCACCACACCTAATATTTGTATTTTTTTTTTTACTAGAGACGGGTCTTGACATGTTAGCCAGGTTGCTCTCAAACTCCTGGCCTCAGGGCATTCACCCTCCTTGGCCTCCCAGAGTGCTAGGATTACAGGTGTGAGCCACCGCACCCGGCCTAGAACTAGTTTTTAAACAGCGGTTTGTTGTGACTTTCAGTACCTTTCTGTTTTAGACATACACCTATCACACATAATTGCTTTCTTTTGGGTTTCTGTACTTTTTTCCTTCTCTACAGTAGTTACCTTATACCATACCATATCTTACTGATAACTCTTCTTTTGTTGTGTATTGATGCATCCTTTTCTTAAATATCTTCCAAAGTCTTGGTTCCTTTTGCAAACTTACTGCATTTTGTGTTCACTTAACTTGGTCATTAATGAAATATTTTAGTATGGAAAGTTCAGAATATGAATTAAAATAGTCCATTGAATTTCAACAGAAATTGTCATAATATTTGTATAGAAAAACTAACCATCAAACAAGTGGGTATTGACCAAGTATACAATCTGATTTCTAGCAATACTGAAACACTGATTAACCCATGGCCATAATGGAACTCTGAAGAACTCTTAAAGAGCCATTTGTCTTGGGGTCAGGCGTGGTGGCTTATGCCTGTAATCCTAGCACTTTAAGAGGCCAAGGCGGGTGGATCACGAGGTCAGGAGATTGAGATCATCCTGACTACCACAGTGAAACCCATCTCTACTGAAAATACAAAAAAAGTTAGCCGGGCATGGTGGCAGGCGCCTGTAGTCCCAGCTACTTGGGAGCCTGAGGCAGGAGAGTGGTATGAAGTTTGCAGTGAGCCGAGAAAGTACCACTGCACTCCAGCCTGGGCAACAGAGCAAGACTCCGTCTCAAAAAGAAAAAAAAAAAAGCTATTTGTCTCAATCCATTAGTGCTGCTATAACAAAATACCTGAGACTAGATAATCTATTTCTAAATAATAGAATTTTATTTCTCACAGTTCTGGAGAAGTTCTGAGGGCTGGGAAATCTAAAATCAAGGTGCTGGCCGGGCACGGTGGCTTACCCCTATAATCCCAGCACTTTGGGAGGCTGAAGTGGGCAGATCATTTGAGGTCAGGAGTTCAAGACCAACCTGGCCAACATGGTAAAACCCTGTCTCTACTGAAAATACAAAAAAATAAGGCGGGCATGGTGGCGGATACCTGTAATCCCAGCTACTCCTGGAGGCTGAGGCACGAGAAGCACTTGAACCCAGGAGGCGGAGGTTGCAGTGAGCTGAGATTATACCACTGCACTCCAGCCTGGGTGACAGAGTGAGACCATGTCTCAAAATAAATAAATAGGCCGGACGTGGTGGCTCACGCCTGTTGTAATCCCAGCACTTTGGGAGGCTGAGGTGGGCGGATCACGAGGTCAGGAGATTGAGACCAGCCTGGCCAACATGGTGAAACCCCGTCTCTACTAAAAATACGAAAATTAGCCAGGTGTGGTGGCAGGCGCCTGTAATTCCAGCTACTCGGGAGGCTGAGGCAGGACAATCGCTTGAACCCGGGAGGCAGAGGTTGCATTGAGCTGAGATCGCGCCTTTGCACTCCAACCTGGGTGACAAGAGCAAGCCTTCATCTCAAAAAATAAAATAAATAATGAAATAAAATAATAAAATCAAGGTGCCGGTTTGGTGTCTGGTGAGGGCCTGAACTCTGTTTCCAAGATGGTGCCTGAAAGCTGTGTCCTAACACTGTGGAAGGGAGAAGGGCCAAAGGGACCAACACTGGTTCACTCCAGCCCTTTTATAAGGTCCCTAATCCCATTCATGAGGGCTCCACAGTCACTTTCTGAAGGCCTCACTTCTTAATATCATCATATTGGTGATTAAGTTTCCATGTAAGAATTTTGCGGGACACATTCAGACCATAGCACCAATTACTGATTGATTTGAATGTAAGTGTTCCATTTGGCAACAAATCAAAAGACTATCTATGCCTAGCCAGGTGTGGTGGCTCACGCATGTAATCCTAGCACATTGGGAGGCTGAGGTGGGCGGATCAGTTGAGGTCAGGAGTTCAAGACCAGCCTGGCCAACATGGTGAAATCCCATCTCTACTAAAAATACAAAAAAAATTAGTTGGATGTGGCGACATGAGCCTGGAATCCCAGCTACTCAGGAGGCTGAGACAGGAGAATCACTTGAACCTAGGAGGCAGAAGTTGCAGTGATCCGAGATTGCACCATTACACTCCAGCCTGGGAGACAAAGCGAGACTCCCATCTCAAAAAAAAGAAAAAGACTGGCTTAAATCACATCAAATGTTTATTCCTGAAATTTCTTAAACCTGATATTTTGTATAATTTTAAATATTTAGGCTTCAATTAAACCACCAAAAAAACTTACTGATCTCAGAGTAAATAGGAAACACCTAGTGGGGATTTCTTTTGGGTGTCTCTGTCCTAAATCAGACTCATAGCTTAACCTTTCCAACCTGTTCTTTGTGATAGGTCACTTTTTTTTCTCCCCAGGCCAAACTGTATCCGGCTTTAAAGATACTTTCCATAAACAGTCATGGTATTTCAGGCAGGACATGGACAATCCTTAACAATGAACTACCAAAAAAAAACCGAAAAGCCACTATAAAACCCAGTGAATTCTTCATGTGATGCTCTGAACAGGGCAAGTTTAGAGTGAAGGTTGACATTTCACATTTAGCGTGTTGTTTAACAACTTTTCACAAGTCGACCCTGACTTTCAGGAAGTGAAATGAAAATGGCAGTACTTATCTGAAGATCCACAGTCTAGAAAAGGAACCACTGCTCTTTTGAGGGCTGCCATTTCAGTGGCATCACTGGAAAGTTTGACTGCCTGACACACACTGGTAACCAATTACTGGGGGTTAGGTCCCAACAGGTGTCTGGGTATAAGGGAGTTAAGTCTGTGAAGGTGGGAAGGGAGAACAGGATGTAAAAATGAATTTGTTTTTCCATCGCACAAGGTGTTTGGGCCAAGGTGGCCGTGTGTGTCAAAAGTCAGGGAATCTAGGCTGGGTATGGTGGCTCATGCCTGTAATCCCAGGACTTTGGGAGGCCGAGACTGGCGGATCACTTGTGGTCAGGAGTTCGAGACCAGCCTGGCCAATGTGGTGAAATCCCGTCTGTACTAAAAATACAAAAATTAGCCAGGCATGGTGGAGGGCGCCTGTAACCGCAGCTACTCAGGAGGCCGAGGCAAGAGAATCACTTGAACCTGGGAGGCAGAGGTTACAGTGATCCGAGATTGCACCACTGCACTCCAGCCTGGGCAACAATAGCAAAACTCCATCTCTAAATAAATACATAAATAAAGTCAGGGAATTTCTTCTCCTATAAGCCAAGAGGAAGTCTCTCAAAACTAGAAGGGAAAGGTGTTTTCCCCACATCAGTCCAGCTTCAAAGACATTCTACTGACCTGTGATCCTTCCCTCCAAAACAACAATGAAGTGTTCTGTGTGCTAACAACACAGCTTTAGAAAAAGCAAAACAAAATTCTGCATTTTTTAAAATCTTGATTTAAACAATGGTATTTCGAAATTTACAAACTTCATAACTTTATAGTTCAAATTTTATGGTTACTAGAAGTACACAGTTACCAAAAATGCACACATTTCACTTGGCATCTCCAGTACCTTCAGCTTTCTGTGCCTGGTCTGTTTTGGCATCTCCATTTTCTGCAAGGTTAATCCCTTCCCTGCCAGTGTCAGCATTTTCCTTTTTCCCTTTGGGTACCTCCTCGCTCTCCTTTGCAGGGAACTTTTTTTTTTTTTTTTTTTTTGAGACCGAATTTCGCTCTTGCCCAGGCTGATGTGCAATGGCATGATCTCGACTCACCACAACCTCCACCTGCTGGGTTCAAGTGATTCCCTTGCCTCAGCCTCCCAAGTAGTTGGCATTACAGATATGCACCACCATGCCTGGCTAATTTTTGTATTTTTAGTAGAGATGGGTTTCTCCATGTTGGTCAGGCTGGTCTTGAACTCCTGACCTCAGATGAGCCTCCCGCCTCTGCCTCCCAAAGTGCTGGGATTACAGGTGTGAGCCACCGCGCCCGGCCTGCAGGGGCCTCTTTATAGTGTTGGGCTCTGGCTTTGGAGGAGCAGATTTAACAGACAACGTTGCAGATCTTCTCTGGGTCGTTGTTCACCTTGGCTGTATCTCCTTTGGCATCCCTTTCAGGCTTTCTCTTGGGTGTGGTGGTGATGCGGAAGGATGTAAGTGCTGGGTGCAGGATGCAGTGGCATGTTGAGCTTTGATCGGTCCGATAGTCACTCTGGCCTCTTCTTCCTCACAGTGCTCTGTGGTGGATCACTTTTGAATGCTGGCTCTCCCTTAGCTCCCCTATTCAGTCAGTTACCCAATCCTGTCACTTCTGCTACCCAACAAGCTGTTTTATCTATGCAGTTGTCTCTCTTGTTCTGGGCCAGTACTATAATTCAAGCCACTGTTTTCACATGAGTTGTTCAGTTATTCTTGTAGCATAACTGGTCTTCCTACCTCCTTTCAGTCTTTTCTGCTCTTGTGCCAATTTTTTCTCAACACTGCAGTCGAATTGCGTACACGAAAATGCAGATGATAAAAATCTAAATTGCTTTTTCACAAGATTTACAAGTCCTTTCAGAATCTAGATCCTGCTTTTTTTTCTGTCTCATCTTGTTACTTTTCCTTCCAGTGCTCCTCTTCACTACAGATCCTCCAGCCAAACTAAACTTTTCAGATTTCTAAATATCCCATATCGTATCCTGTCTAGGATTTTGCCCATGCTGCTGCCTTTGATTTTTTTCACTGGTCTTTACTTTTGCTAGCTTATACTCATCTTTAGGTCTCAGTTTATATATTACCTCCTAGGGAAGCCTCACTTTTTTTGGTGGGGAAGACGTGTCTTTCCCATGTCATCTCCAGGCATTGAGTGTTACTGGGTTACCCGCTGTGTTATGATTCCTGACTACATACAAACAAATGTCTGTAGACGAGGGGCTACAAATTATTTGTCATTGAATCCTTGGTACTCACATTGGGCCTGGCATGTTGCGGTTTAGTAGATACTTGTGAAATGAATTAATGAATAAATGACATATCATTGTAATTATTCTTTACTGATCATTCTGTTCAAAATTATCCAAGGCAAGGCTACAGATTTTATGAGTTGATTATTATTTTAAGCTTGAGTTTATTACTGACATCTATACTAACTTTTAAGTATATATTTAATATATTTTTATTTTATTTACTGTGTTAAGCATACTTAGGCATAAATAATTTTTTTTTTGTAATTGTGAGTTTACTTTCTTTTTATAACCTTGATATTTATCCCTGCCTCAGGTGGAGGATGCGCTGTCTTATCTTGACCAGGTGAAGCTGCAATTTGGTAGTCAGCCTCAGGTCTACAATGATTTCCTTGACATCATGAAGGAATTTAAATCTCAGAGGTAAAAGATGTGTGATTGTACTCAAGCTTTGTATTTGGCATATTGATTTTGGAAAGGAGAAGATAGTTTATTTACTGGAAGATAAAGGATGCTCCTTTCTGCGGCTGAATTTTCAAAATCATGCCTTTATTTTATGCATTCCTTTATTGATGGAAATTATGGCCACTACACTGTTTTATCCTTATTGGTAAATTTTTGTTAACTAAAGTTTTTCAGTGCTTTATCTCAATCAGGGATGTAGCACTGGTAGTGATTTAGACTACTTGGTTTCTGAATTGATTTAGATACCCTTATATTCTGGCGTGGTTCACTGTTGTAAACTGTTGTACTCATGGTTCACTGTTGTAACTCATCTGAACAATGTAGATTTGTGCTGAAATGATATATACTGATATATCAAAGAGTGGATCTTGTTTGGGATATGTCGCTTTCTATGTATTGTCTGAGTATCTGCTTGGTAGGATTATTACCATGAACATATATTCTGTTCAGAATTTTGACCACCACAAAAATTAGCCGGGCATGGTAATGGGTGCCTGTAATCCCAGCTACATGGGAGGCTGAGGCAGGAGAATTGCTTGAACCTGGGAGGCGGAGGCCGTAGTGTGCCAAGATTACGCTACTGCATTCCAGTCTGGGCAACAGAATGAGACTCTGTTTCAAAAAAAAAAAAAAATTGTGGCCGAGTATCTTTGAGTCTCAGAGTTCTTTGTGTGTTAATTTTAAAATGCGTAGATTATCTGTTTTCCTGTTTAGAGAAAACCTAGTAGAAAGTGAAATTTTGGCTGAGTGAGGTGGCTCATGCCTGTAATCCCAGCACTTTGGGAGGCTGAGGTGGGCGGATCACCTGAGGTCAGGAGTTCGAGACCAGCCTGGCCAACATGGTGAAACCCCATCTCTACTAAAAATACAAAAATCAGCCGAGTGTGGTGGCGCATGCCTGTAATCTCAGCTACTTGGGAGGCTGAGGCAGGAGAACCACTTGAACTTGGGAGGCGGAGGTTGCAGTGAGCCAGGATCCCAAGATCGCACCACTACACTCCAGTCTAGGTGACAGAGTGAGACTCCATCTCAAAAGAAAAAAGAAACATGAAATTTTTTATGACCAGGGTGTTTGTCAAGCTTATAGTTCATCACTTTTCTTTTTGTTTTTTTATCAGCATCGACACCCCAGGAGTGATTAGTCGTGTGTCCCAGCTATTCAAAGGCCACCCCGATCTGATAATGGGATTCAACACCTTCTTGCCCCCTGGCTACAAAATTGAGGTGCAGACCAATGACATGGTGAATGTGACAACTCCTGGCCAGGTTCATCAGATTCCCACCCATGGCATCCAGCCCCAGCCTCAACCACCACCCCAACATCCTTCCCAGCCTTCAACCCAGTCAGCCCCAGCTCCTGCCCAGCCAGCTCCTCAGCCCCCACCTGCCAAAGTCAGCAAGGTGAGCACTTGGAAAATATTGCATCAATGTGAATGCATCCCTAGAAAGTACCTTCCTTTGACATTTCCCCTTTATATAAGACTTAGATACTGAGACACAAGGTTACAAAGATTTCATCAGAGAAAAATGCAGTAGTCACTTCACTATAACATGGTTCACATTTACACACCACTTAGATATCTATTTAAATCAACACAGCAACAACTTTCAAGGTCTTTCTCTTTACAGTTTCTGCTTATAAAACCATGAACATCCCAACAGGTGGTGACTTTGTGTAGTAGTAGTTGATAGCACAGACAGAAACCATCCTCTTATGGTGAAATTGTGCTACTGCCCACATGGTTATTTTATGAAAGTTATTTCACTTACCAGATTATATCAAGCTAAGTAGAAGATCTAATGAACAGTGATGGTGATGATGATGAAGATGGGGTGTTCTTGGTCTAGAACCACACTGTCTGACACAGTAGCCAGTAGCCACATAGCACTATTTAAATTTAAATTAAAATCAGTTTTTCATTTGCACTAGCTTTCAAGTGCTCAGTAACCACATGTGGCTAGTGGCTGTATATTTAAGACAGTGCAAATAAAGGACATTTCCATCATCTCAGTTCTATAGGACAGAGTTGGCATAGAAGACTATGTGGAGCTGCTGCAGCAATTGAGGTGTTGTCTTTTTGTTGACATCAAAAGGCTGTGTAGAATGAGATTTTTTCTGTGTGTACTTGTTGAGCTACTAAGCTAAAACATTGCATATGAAAAATTCTTCACTGTAATTGGAGATGGCTCCAGTTTTAAGATTTTATTTAGAAAATGTGAGACTGAGATATTTGTATCAGCATGTTTGAAACTCTCTACAACTCCCACTGTTGCCCAGTATGATTTGTGTTGGACTAAAATGGCCTGGCCTGAGTGAGTAAATAAAGGATATACGTTGACACTTTGTTTCTCTTCAGTTTGAACTTTCCTTCTATCAACTCATCTATGCATCTGAGGAGAATAAAGACTTTTTTTCTTTTTAGCCCTCCCAACTACAAGCACATACTCCTGCCAGTCAGCAGACTCCCCCACTTCCACCGTATGCATCCCCACGTTCTCCGCCGGTCCAGCCTCACACACCAGTGACAATCTCATTGGGAACGGCCCCATCCTTGCAGAACAATCAACCTGTGGAGTTTAATCATGCCATCAACTATGTTAATAAGATCAAGAACAGATTCCAGGGCCAACCAGACATCTACAAAGCATTCCTGGAGATTTTGCACACATACCAGGTAAGAAGAGTGTCCATTCAGCTTGTCTTAATCAGGCCATCTAGTCAAAGAACAACTTAAGTAACCATTATTGTGTCCATTAATTCGTACTGGAAATTAGCCAGTTAGAAACTACCATGCGTGTTTATAAAGCCAGTGTTTTTGTTTGTTTGTTTTTTGAGAGGGAGTCTTGCACTGTCACCCAGGCTGGAGTGCAGTGGTGCGATCTCGGCTCACTGCAACCTCCGCCTCCAGGTTCAAGTGATTCTCCTGCCTTAGCCTCCCTAGTAACTGGGATTACAGGCACCTGCCACCATGCCCAGCTAATTTTTGTATTGTTAGTAGAGATGGGATTTCACTATGTTGGCTAGGCTGGTCTCGAACTCCTGACCTTGTGATCCGCCTGCCTCGGCCTCCTAAAGTGCTGGGATTGCAGGTGTGAGCCACCACACCCATGCTATAAAGCCAGTTTTATTTGCCTGACTTGATTGCCCTGCAACATTCAGTTAGGATTTTTTTTTAAGACAGAGTTTTGCTCTTTTTGCCTAGGCTGGAGTGCAGTGGTGCAATGTCGGCTCACTGCAACCTCCACCTCCTGGGTTCAAGTGATTTGTTGTATTTTTAGTAGAGATGGGGTTTCAATATATTGGCCAGGCTGGTCTCAAACTCCTGACCTCAGGTGATCTGCCCGCCATGGCCTCCCAAAGTGCTGGGAGCCACTGCGCCTGGCCTCAGTCAGGATTTTTAGTCACTGTTCCATGAAATGAAGCTCTGTTTTATCTGGGACAGTTAGATGGTGACTTATTTAGTCTAGTTAATCTACAGTAGGAGGAGGAGAAATTTCTAAGGTTTTATCAGTTGGTAGTGGTCCCCTGGGCATTAATATTTATTGCCCTAGGCCGGGCATGGTGTCTCACACCTGTAATCCCAGCACTTTGGGAGGCCGAGATGAGTGCACTCCAGCCTGAGCAGCAAGAGTGAAACTCCATCTCAAAAAAATTTACTACCCTAGTTTTGAAAGGAATTGTCATTCACCATCTTGCACTTTTTTCTCAACTTGAAATTTTCGTTTGTGGTCAGAACGGGTGCTGAGAACATAGACTTTCTTCTTACATGCAGCCTAAATAGATAACAGTGATTCCAGAAAGTGTGCAAAGATGAGCGACTCAAAACAGTAGCCCTTTAATGTGATCTCTTCATTTGCAATTCCTCAGAAAGAGCAGAGAAATGCCAAGGAAGCTGGAGGAAACTACACTCCAGCGTTGACAGAGCAGGAGGTGTATGCCCAGGTTGCTCGTCTCTTTAAAAACCAGGAAGATTTGTTGTCAGAGTTTGGACAATTCCTACCAGATGCCAACAGCTCCGTGGTATGTTTTTTTTTTGTAAGAATTACACTATTTATTATTATTATCTTAGAGAAGTTGGAAAACTGTGCTCAGAAGGGGACTTTTCCTAGATGGTATTTGTTTGCTTTGATAAGAGCATTAATCTCTTTCATGTGTCTTAATCAGCTTTTAAGCAAAACAACTGCTGAGAAGGTTGATTCTGTGAGAAATGATCATGGAGGCACTGTCAAGAAGCCCCAACTGAACAACAAGCCGCAGAGGCCCAGCCAGAATGGCTGCCAGATCCGCAGACACCCTACGGGAACCACGCCTCCAGTTAAGGTGAGAATGGGCAGCAGCTGATCATTTTGACACTCACAAGCAATTCTAAGGGAGAGGTACGCTAGGGGTGGTCACGTGTTCTTAAGTGCGTTAACAGTTGGGTCCTTGATATTTGGAGCAAGTTAGTATGTGTCACAGAAACTCAGTGCAAAGTTTATCTGGCTTTACAAAAGAGTATTAGAATAACATTGATTGCTTGGATTACTGTACTTTTTTGAATTCTTTATTATCTTCTTTGCAATGAGCTGCCATTTCTTTAATGTTTTGGTTGCTACTAAGAATTTCCAATACTTAAAATTTTTTTTACTTCTTTTTTTTTTGAGACAGAGTCTCGCTCTGTCACCCAGACTGGAGTGCAGTGGCATGATCTCGGCTCACTGCAACCTCTGCCTCCTGGGTTCAAGCCGTTCTCCTGCCTCAGCCTCCTAACTGGGACTACAGGCGTGTGCCACCACACCCAGCTAATTTTTGCATTTTTAGTAGAGATGAAGTTTCGCCATGTTGGCCAGGCTGGTCTTGAACTCCTGAGGTCAGGAGTTCCACCCGCCTTGGCCTCCCAAAGTGCTGGAATTACAGGCATGAGCCACCGTGCCTGGCCCCTTCTTATTTGATGCTTTAAATCTGCCTTGTGTTAAGAAAGAACATTCTTGAGTTTGAGAATTATTTCAGAAATAAATGATCTCTGAGGTCCTCTTGTGAGTAGAGTGCGTGTGCTTTTTGAGGTCTCTTTGGTCTAGAACCCTGTCCTGCTCAGAGTTCTTTGTTGGGTTACCAGATCTTATCTGTATCATCTAATCTCCAAGGCAGGACCTTTGGGCTGTAGCATAGGGAAGTCTTAAACTCCTATTAGTAATCCATTACATGATGTTTTTTATTACATTTAACACTGATGGTCTGTCTGCAGAAAGCACAGCTTGCTCCCTTCTTTGATGTAACACAGCTATGATAGGGAGAGGGCTAGTAATATGTATTGAATGTTGAATTCTTCCGTGAATTTCAAAGCAATATGTAATATGGAAGAGATAGATGTGTCTGCAGAATTAAATAATGACAAAAGTTTCTAATAGTAAGAGGTGTTTCTATCCTCTAATAGTAAGAGGTGACTGATAAATAGTAAGTGACTGACTACAAGGTCTCACATACTAGGTGTTACTGACACTTTTGAAGTATCCTTTTTCATTAGTGTTTGTCATGGTTTCTTTTGAAATCAAGTTGAACATAATAATGGTTTCTATTTCTTCACTTCAGTAAAGAGAATTAGTTACATGGGTAGCAAGAATCAGCTCAGTAGATACACTCCATGCTTGGATTTACGTCCTCCCACTCTTGATTACCTACAGGTGGAAAGAATATAGTGGGGGCTTACAATTCTCCACCTACTTTCTGCATAGGCAGTGTAAGCAGAGGCTGCAGCTCTTAAGAAAGTATACTCTGAGATAGCCAAGGTAAATGTGCTACTTCTCACCAAGTTTGTGCATTTCTTCGTAGAGAGTAAGTGGTGGATTTCAAAAGTAACTTCTTGCTTGACAGGATTATATCATGGCCTGTTGGTTCCCTTTAAAAGAACAATATTAAATTAGTCTGAGGGGATATTTCTGGCAAGATAGTTATTTCTTCTATTAGAAAAATTATGCTTTTTTTTTTTGAGATGGAGCCTCCTGGGTTCAAGCGATTCTCCTGTCTCAGCCTCCTGAGTAGTCTCAGCCACAGGCGCACACCACCACGCCCAGCTGATTTTTTTGTATTTTTAGTAGAAACGGGGTTTCACCATGTTGGCCAGGATGGTCTCAATCTCTTGACCTCATGATCTGGCCACCTTGACCTCCCAAAGTGCTGGGATTACAGGCGTGAGTCCCCATGCCCAGCAAATTATGCTTTTTAAGTAAATTTTTAATTGAAATATTATTCAGGGTTAAAGATTGATTTCTGTCAATTTCAGGCCACGTGCACCAGCTCTTTTTACAAACAGCCTCTTCTCCCTCAACTGGTAGGAGAACAAAACAGTGGCATTAGAGTCTAAATGAAGTTACTTTGGGCCCCTAGAAAAAGTAAGGCTGATCTAAAAGTTTGTCACAGTAATGTCATGATGATTTTTGGAGAAAACATTTCGGGGTAGAATGATCTTTGAACCTCTGTTGGAGAAAGAAACTTAACAGGCAAACTGAAATAGAAAATATGAGTACAAATCTTAGAGGGTATGGAGTGAGTGGGTTAGAGTTCTCTCATTTGTTTCAAATTATTAATCAGCAGTGGTTTCAGTGTTGAAACCATTTATGAGTAGAAATCTTAGAGGGTATGGAGTGAGTTGGTTAGAGTTCTCTCATTTGTTTCAAATTATTAATCAGCAGTGGTTTCAGTGTTGAAACCATTGAACAGACAAAAATAAAATTCAGAGAAAACCACTCTTCGAATCTCACATGTTTGTATCTTTCTTTTGCAGAAGAAACCCAAACTGCTCAATCTAAAGGATTCTTCTATGGCAGATGCCAGCAAACATGGTGGTGGAACAGAATCGTTATTTTTCGATAAGGTGAGTAATGGATGAGTTAGATTTGATAGTGCCTGTTAATGCCAAAAGAAAATCATCTTATCCCTCCAAAGGTTTTGTTTTAAAGGTGTCAAACTAATTAGGGCTTTCTGTTTTTTAACATAGTTTCCCAGTTGTGAGTCCTTTGAGTCTGCTAGTACTATTAGCATAGCTAGAAAAATGGTAGCATTGTTTGCTTTGGTTTTATGAAGCAGTTTGGGGCAGAAGACAGATTTTTAGAAAATGTATTATGTTTCTCTTGAAAGATGTTTGGGGCTCGCTGTTGTAGATATCCGGGTCTGTGTGGCAGGTAGTACCAGTGCCTGTACCAATTTTTGAGGATTTAAGATGACTTGTAATCTTATTGCTGTAATAGTTATTTGTAGTATGCATATATATAGCATTCAGGGGAATTGTGATTTACTTGCATGTTTTCAAAGCTACCCAGGTGATTCTAATGAGCAACCAGAGTTGAGATTATTGGCATAAATGATGTTGTGTGGTGCCTTAGTTTGGCCACATAAACTTAAGTGTGATTTGCTCCTTGGAGTCAACTTGATGGACTTCAAGGAACTGTTGGACTTCTCACTGGTAGAAATCAACCTGGATTGATCTGTGGTGATTGACTCTATTTTGTGCCTCTTGGGTTTTGCAGAAGGGCAGATGATTTAACATCTCCTTGATTGGTATCTCCTGATCTCTTTCTGTCTGCCATGCCTGTGTGAGCTTTTTGCAGGAGAATCCTGCAAGAGTGTTGAGTTCTTAGCTCTGATGTGAACCATTACCAAAGTCTGCTTGGGCGGTTGGTGCTTTTAGACAAGTGTAGAAGTCTAGATCACAACCAATGAATGTCAAGAAAAGGGTGGGGAAGGGGAGCTGTTGTAAATTAAGAATTAAGAAATATATAAGCCAAATGTGACATGCAGACTTTGGATTCTGCATTTAAACGTCAGTTTATTTTTATTTTTATTTTTGAGACAGAGCTTGCTCTGTTGCCCAGCTTGGAGTGCAATGGTGCGATCTTGGCTCACCGCCTCCCCGGCTCAAGCGATTCTCCAGCGTCAGCCTCACAAACAGCTGGGCCTACAGGCGCCTGCCACTGTGCCCAGCTGATTTTTGTGTTTTTAGTAGAGACAGGGTTTCACCACGTTGGCCAGACTAGTCTTGAACTCCTGACCTCAAGTGATCCACCTACCTCAGCCTCCCAAAGTGCTGGGATTACAGGTGTGAGCCACCACACCTGGCCAATAGTCAATTTTTAAGATATTAATTAGACAATTGAACTTAGTACAGACTCAATATTAGATGCTATTAAGGAATCTTTTTTACATTTTTGGGTTGTTTTTTTATAGACGGAGTCTTGCTGTTATTGCCCAGGCTGGAGTAAAGTGGTGTGATCTTAGCTCACTGCAACCTCCACCTCCTGGGTTCAAGCGATTCTCCTGCTTCAGCCTCCCAAGTAGCTAGCATTACAGGCACCTGCCACAACGCCTGGCTAATGTTTATATTTTTGGTAGAGATGGGGTTTCACTGTGTTGGCCAGGGTGGTCTTGAACTCCTGACCTCAGGTGATCCGCCCACCTTCACCTCCCAAAGTGCTGGGATTACAGGTGTGAGCCACTACACCTGGCCTTTTTTATTTAAGAGATGGTCTCGCTCTGTCACCCAGGCTGGAACTCAGTGGTGCTTTCATAGCTTACTACAGCCTGGAACTCCTGGGCTCAAGTGATCCTTCTCACCCTCCTGAGTAGCTGGGACTTACAGGTACACACCACCACACTCAGCTAATGTTTAAAATTTTTTTGGAGAGGGGGGTCTCACTGTTTTGCCCTGGCTGGTCTCAGACTCCTGGGCTCAGGCAGTCCTCCTCCTTTAGCCTCAGCATTGGCCTCCCAAAGTGTTGAGATTATAGGTGTGAGCCACCATGCCTTGCCTTAAGGAATCTTCTGAAAATAAGTTAATTTCTAAGAGTAATGGTTTTTTTTGAGACAGTCTCACTCCATTGCTGAGGCTGGAGTACAATGGCGCCATCTTGACTCACCACAACCTCCACCCCCCGGGTTCACGCAATCCTCCTTCCTCAGCCTTCCGAGTAGCTGGGATTATAGGTGCCCACCACCACACCCAGCTAATTTTTGTATGTTTAGTAGAGACAGGGTTTCACTCTGTTGGCCAGGCTGTCTGGAACTCCTGACCTTAGGTGATCTGCCTGCCTTGGCCTCCCAAAGTGTTAGTTTTACAGGTGTGAGTCACTGCGCCCAGTCCTTTAATAGCATTTTCTTAGTACTTTTTCTTAAACATATATACTATATCTAGATGAAATGTCTGGAATTTGGTTTAAAATGCAGTGGTAGGAGAAATGAGTATAGATGAAACAAAATATACTATAGATCATTGAGGGTTAGGGTTGAGTACATAGGTTTGTTATATTTCTGTCTACTTTTGTGTATGTTTAAAAGCTAATAAAAAGTAAAGGTAAATAGGGTATACAGTATAACAGGTACAGTGCTCTTTTATCTTTAGCTTTAAAAGTCTAGATTCCATATAGTGTCTACTGATGAATAGTTAACGAAAAGCATACGGAAGTCTGGAGCAGGGGTTGCTGGTAAGCCACTTGGTTTGGTGGCAGTCTGTGGTCTTCACCAAAGGATCACAGTGCTAAATATTTACTTTGGAACTGAAGCCCCAGATTGGTAATCTGGCTAGGCTAGTTTTGCTTTGTCTATGCCATTGATCATTTTTGGGTTTTTGGTATTAAGATGCTCAATACTGTAAATAGAGGAAGAAAAAAGACCAGATCAGAGGACAGAAGTATCTTAAGAGAGCATTATTCCAGATTACCAGAGTTTAAAACAATCTTGGCAAAGATTCTTGCTATAAACATGTGTTAAGAGAGGCAACAGGCTGGGCACAGTGGCTCACGCCTGTAATCCCAGCATTTCGGGAGGCCGAGGTGGGTGGATCACCTGAGGTCAGGAGTTTAAGGCCAACATGGTGAAACTGCCTCTCTACTAAAAGTACAAAAAAAAAAAACATTAGCTGGGCATTGTGGCAGACACCTATAATCCCAGCTACTCGGGAGGCTGAGGCAGGAGAATTGCTTGAACCTGGGAGGCGGAGGTTGCAGTGAGCCGAGATCACGCCATTGCACACCAGCCCAGGCAACAATAGTGAAACTCCGTCTCAAAAAAAAAAAAAAGAGGCAACAAAAGCCGGGGTAATTCTGATATGGTCTGGAGAATCAAGCATATGAGAAGGTATACTCCGAGATCTCATTTTTTAAATTGTTACTACGGTAATTTTTTTTTTCTTTTTTTTTTTTTTTTAAGACGGAGTTTCACTCTTATTGCCTGGGCTGGAGTACAGCGGCGCGATCTCGGCTCACTGCAACCTCTGCCTCCTGGGTTCAAGCGATTCTCCTGCCTCAGCCTCCCGAGTCGCTGGGACTATAGGCGCCCGCCACCATGCCGAGCTAATTTTTTTTTTTTTTTTTTTAGTAGAATGGCGTTTCATTATGTTGGCCAGGCTGGTCTCGAACTCCTGACCTCAGGTGATCCACCCTCCTCAGCCTCCCAAAGTGCTGGGATTATAGGCGTGAGCCACCGTGCCCAGCTGGAAAATTTTGAACATGCGTAAAGAGAATAGTAAAATGATTCCTCACGTACCTACCATCCAGCTTTTGCAGTTCCCAATCCTAGCCGGTGTGTTTGTTTCATATATATTCCCACCCATCCCAGTTTATTTGGAGACAAATTGCAGATATATTATTTCATCCATACATATTTTAGTAAGTTTCTTTTAAAAATGACTCCTTTTTGTGGCCAGGTACAATGGCTCATGCCTATAATCCCAGCACTTTGGGAGGTGAAGACGGGTGGATCACTTACGGTCAGGAGTTTGAGACTACCCTGGCCAATATGGTGAAACCTCGTCTCTACTAAAAATACAAAAATTAGCTGGGTGTAGCAGCACATGCCTGTAATCAATCCCAGCTACTTAGGAGGCTGAGGCAGGAGAATTGGTTGAACCCAGGAGGCAGAGGTTGCAGTGAGCTGAGATCGCACCACTGCACTTCAGCCTGAGCAAGAGAGCTGGACTGCGTTTAAAAAACAAAACAAAACCAAAAAAAACCTCCTTTTTGCAAACATAATCATCGTCACATCTAAAAAAACTAACATTGATTACTTAGCATCATAAAATATCAGTTCAAATTTCCCATTTTTATTTTATTTTTTTACTTATGAGACAGCGTCTTGCTCTGTCACCCACGCTGGAGTACAGTGGCATTATCCCAGCTCACTGCAACCTCTGCCTCCCGGGTTCAAGTGATTCTCATGTTTCACTCAGCCACCCGAGTACCTGGAATTAGAGGCATGTGCCATCATGCCTGGCTAATTTTTGTATTTTTAGTAGAGACAGGGTTTCAGCATGTTGTCCAGTCTATTCTCGAAGTCCTGGCCTCCAGTGATCCACCCACCTTGGCCTCCCAAAGTGCTGGGATTATAGGCATGAGCCACCACGCGCAGCCACAGATTTCCCCAATTTTTAAAAACTAATGACAGGACAGCCTGGGCCATATATGACCTCATCTCTACAAAAAATTTAGAAATTAGCCAGGCATGGTGGCTCACACCTGTAGTCCCAGTTCTTTGGGAGGTTGAGGGTGGGAGGCTGCAGTGAGCTGAGATTACACCACTGCACTCCATCCTAGGTGACAGAGCAAGGCCCTTTTCAATTCCCCACTTTAAGAAAAACAAAAACTTTTTCTTCCTGTTGTCTCCATAAGGTCCGAAAGGCTCTTCGGAGTGCAGAAGCCTATGAAAATTTCCTGCGCTGTCTTGTTATTTTTAACCAGGAGGTGATCTCTCGTGCTGAGCTTGTGCAACTAGTTTCTCCTTTCCTGGGGTAAGTGAAGTGAGGGGGCTCAGCCCTGATTCATGATATGGAGGCCAGGTAATATTTGATTTGTGAGAGTATGTGATAGGCAAAGTTAATTTACTTGAGATAGGTCAGTTGACTCAAATGTTAGTGCCAAAAGAGTCCTAAGAAGTCTTCTAGTCCAACTCTAGAGATGAGAAAATAGTGAGGGCATTAAGTATTTATTGACTAATGGCCAAGACTAGTGGTTTCCTGATCTTTTGACCAGTGCTGGATGTTTATCAAGAAAAATCTCTCCCAGAGTTCTGGAATTTTTTTAAAAAATTATTATCATTATTATTATTATTTCTTTTTTTTTTTTCTTTGAGACGAAGTCTCACTCTTGTTCCCCAGGCTAGAGTGTGATGGCGCAATCTTGGCTCACTGCAACCTCTGCCTCCTGGGTTCAAGCGATTCTCCTACTTTGACCTGCTGTCACCACACACCCGGCTAATTTTTGTACTTTTTTTAGTAGAGATGGGGGTTTTACCATGTTGGCCAGGCTGGTCTAGAACTCCTGACCTCAGGTAATCCACCTGCCTCGGCCTCCCAAAGTGCTGGGATTACAGGTGTGAGCCACCATGCCGAGCCTGGAATCTTTACTATATTTGACAGCCTAAGAATTATGTGAACATTAAAGCAATATTCTTTTTCTTTTTTTTTTTTTTTTTTTTGAGATAGAGTCTCGCTCTGTCACCCAGGCTGGAGAGCAGTGGCGCAGTCTCGGCTCACTGCAAGCTCCGCCTCTCAGGTTCACACCATTCTCCTACCTCCGCCTTCCGAGTAGCTGGGACTACAGGCGACCGCCACCACACCTGGCTAATTTTTTGTATTTTTATTAGAGACGGGGTTTCACCATGTTAGCCAGGATGATCTTGATCTCCTGACCTCGTGATCCGCCCGCCTCGGTCTCCCAAAGTGCTGGGATTATAGACTTGAGCCACTGCGCCCGGCCTAAAGCAATATTCTTGATCAAAAGAATGGTTTGTTATTTTGCCTGGTTTCGGTACAACTCTTTTATCACCACTTTAACTGATCTGAGAGTATTTTATTAGAAAAAGGGGAAACCAAATGCTCAGAAGCAGTTCTTCTTAGGCAGGAAATAATTTGTCCCTGGTAGCAGATTTCTGATCCAAAACCAGGTGGTAGTAGTCATACCTCAGGATAACTGCATCATGCCCCTAATTGCTTGTCACTTTTTGGTTTGATTCTTCAGGAAATTCCCTGAGTTGTTTAATTGGTTTAAAAACTTTCTGGGCTATAAGGAGTCTGTACATCTGGAAACTTATCCAAAGGAACGAGCTACAGAGGGCATTGCTATGGAGATAGATTATGCTTCTTGTAAACGATTGGGCTCCAGCTATCGAGCCTTACCAAAGAGTTACCAGCAGCCCAAGTGTACAGGAAGGACTCCTCTCTGTAAAGAGGTAAGGCCTTCCTTCCCTAACAAGGATCAGCCCTGGGTCCTCAGCTTTTTCCAGAAGGGAGTGGTGGTACCAAGGATTGAGAATTTATATGAATGATGAAATTAAGAACGCTTTTAGTCCTTTTTTTAAAAAAAATGTTTTCTACTTTTTTGTTTGTTTTTGAGACAGGATTTTGTTTTGTCACCCAGGCTGGAGTGCTCAAAGCGCCTCAACCTACTGGGCTCAAATGATCCTCCCAAGTACCTGGGACTTACACATGCCTTCACACCCAGCTAAAAATGTAAAAATAGAAGTTTTTAGTTTTGTAAAGATAGGGTCACTCCTGCGCTCAAGTGATCTTCCGCTTCATCCTCCCAAAGCACTGGAATTATATTTCCACTTATATTCAGAACGCTTTTCTTACTAATACCTTTTTGTAAACTTGCTAAAGGTGAAATTTGTGAAGTAATGTTAGTTGCCTATTTCTCCGCTAGAGTTTTGTCTTTTTATTGAGAATGCTTAATCACCAGAAAGCTGTTTTAGGCTTTTGTTTCAGTCTCTCTTCTTCTACCCAAAGGTTTTAAATGATACCTGGGTTTCCTTCCCTTCGTGGTCTGAGGACTCCACCTTTGTGAGTTCCAAGAAGACTCAATATGAAGAACATATTTATCGTTGTGAAGATGAGCGCTTTGAGGTACAAGCTTCTTTGGCATTTGAAGTTGGGGGATATGGGAGATGCTCAGTGAAAGACTATCTTAATACCTATCTCTGAGGGGTATTAAGATGGAAGAGCCAGAGGCTCACATTCTTCTGTGGTAAATGCTTGTTGTGGTACTTTCCATGCTTTGTGCATTGGTCAAATATATTAGTACATGTTTTATGGCAAATGTGACTTATCTAGGCCACTTTAGCTAGCCCTTTTAACTGAAATTGTCCATTGATGACTGAATAATAGTTCTTTTGATTTTGCATGGCATTTTAAGATTATTGTGTTTTACATGGTGAAGAAAATCAGCATCCTAAGGTTTATAGTACTTTCTTGAAACTGTTTTTAAATTATTTAAGATCTGTATGTATCATTACCCTTAGCAAGTATCTTGCCATGGTTAGTAAACCAGCTCTGTTATGAGAACTGGAATTTTTCTTTCATGTTTCTGGTATTGATTGCTTTGTTTTGTTTTGTTTTGTTTTGTTTTTTTGAGACAGGGTCTCATTCTGTTGCCCAAGCTGCAGTGCAGTGGCACAATCACAGTTCATTGCAGCCTCAACCTTCCAGGTTCAAGTATGACCCTCCCACTCAGACCCCCACCCCTACCCACCACCAAGTCACTGGGACTACAGGCATGTGCTACCATGCCTGGCTGATTTTTTTTTTTTTTTTTAACTTTAAATTCTGGGATACATGTGCAGAATGTACAGGTTTATTACATAAATATACATGTGCCATGGGGGTTGCTGCGCCTATCAACTCGTCATCTAGGTTTTAAGCCCCACATGCATTATGTATTTGTCCTAATGCTCTCCCTCCCCTTGCCTCCCACCCCCTGCGGCTAATTTTTTGTTTTTTTATAGAGACAGTGTTTACTACATTACCCAGGCTGGTCTCAAACTCTTGGGCCCAAGTGATCATCCCACCCTGGCCTCCCAAAGTGCTGGGATTACAGACATGAGCCACCATACCTGGCCTGATTGGCTCCTTTTGAAAGAAGGTTAAATTAGGGCCTTTTTTTTTTTTTTAAAAGACAGAGTATTGCTCTGTCACCCGGGCTGGAGTGCAGTGGTGTGATCTCGGCTCACTGCAACCTCTGCCTCACGAGTTTAAGCCATTATCCTGCCTCAGCCTCCCAAGTAGCTGGAACTACAGGTGCATGCCACTACACCCGGCTAATTTTTTTTGTATTGTTAGTGGAGACGGGTTTCACCATGTTGGCCAGGCTGGTCTTGAACGCCTGACCTCAAGTGACCCACCTGCCTTGCCCTCCCAAAGTGCTGGGATTACACGCGTGAGCCACTGCGCCTGTCCCAGGAACTTTATTTTGAAGTAGTTAGGAAGCGAAGAGTGGAGTGAATAAATGAGGTGGTAGAGGGCGCCATACCACCTGTATCAGGAGGGGGACTACTGAAAGTGGGCTCAAAATCCCCAATGTGTTTATATGTCTGGTTTACATTATCATTTTAAAAAAGGGAAGTCTGGTTTGTCTAAAGAGGTAAAATGACATGTATCCTATTTAGTGTATCTATTACATTAAATTGACTGGCTGTGCTTATTTGTATGGATAGGTATCTTGTTTTTGTTTTTGTTTTTGTTTTTTTAAGTACTCTTTTAGCTCTTTGCCAGCTTTCCAGCCTCACACTTGCTTCAGCTGTTTCTGGTGTGTTTTTAATTAAGAGCCACATGCTGCCTGGCCACTGGCAGGTGGCTGGCCATCTTTGCCCCAGCATTTATAAGTAGTTGCACCTATTTGCAGAAAACTAAATCATGACAGATGTTAACTTCCATAGGGAGTGCTATCAAGCTAAAGAAGACATTTCAGCCGGGCGTGGTGGCTCACGCTTGTAATCCCAGCACTTTGGGAGGCCGAGGCGGGCGGATCACGAGGTCAGGAGATTGAGACCACGGTGAAACCCCGTCTCTACTAAAAATACAAAAAATTAGCCGGGCGCAGTGGCGGGCGCCTATAGTCCCAGCTACTCAGGAGGCTGAGGCAGGAGAATGGCATGAACCCGGGACGCGGAGCTTGCAGTGAGCCAAGATTGCGCCACTGCACTCCAGCCTGGGCTACAGAGCGAGATCTGTCTCAAAAAAAAAAAAAAGCAAGCATTTCTTTGTTACTTATGTTTAGTAAGGTTAGCTGATGAGTTAGCAGAGCTTGGCATCTGTTTTTGACAGAATGTTCCTATCCCCTCTCAACTGGTATGCTTCCAAATGAGAGGCAACTTCATTTCCCATTTATGACTACAAGGGCAAAGATGAAAGAAGTGTGTTTAAGATTTGGTGGGATGAGCGAGTTTGAAGGAACATGTTTACCAATTAAGATAGGTTAGTAATGCTTCAGTACGGACAGCTCCCACATCTGAGTGACTTGTAAAGCCATTGGGTTTAATTTCTAATCATTCTACATGTACATTGATGTTTACCAGGGGATTTGGCATATCAGAATCACTTGGGGATTCAGGCCAAGGGATTGCCACCATTATGATTGTTGCTAGTCACTAGGAGGAAAAGAGATCTCAGAAGGATCTCACACCTTTAAATGCTCCAGCCTAGAAGTGATAAACATTACTTCTTCTCAACTCATAACTCATTTGTCAGAACTAGTTACGTGACCCTATCCAATCATAAGGGAGTCAGGAAGTTAGTCCATTTTTTGTCGGTAATTGGAGAGCAAGAGGGGCCAGAAGTATTGACAAAATGATGACCACATTTCCAAAACAAGAAAATTTAGGGAACACTTCTGCAAACATTTGGTTGTAGACTGTTCATTTAGGAGTCCAATAAGAATTTAAATCATTACCCGCAGATACAACAGTGAACTCCTTAGGGTATGATAGTCACTGCTCTTATTATTACTGGATGTGGAACAAGGCTATTGAGTATTTTAGTATTTGAATATATTTAAATATTTCAAGTTAAAAAAAAAACCTCTCAAGACAGAGCCATCTTTTGGTATTGTTTTGATTGTTATTGTTTGTTCATAACGGATCTTAGCAATTCAGGAAAGTTCAGGGGAAAGTATCAGTAAAGTCATCCCTTGTTAGGTTCCTCCGGTCTAAGATCAGTAGTCTTAAGCAAAGCACACGGTGCAGGTGGTGGTGGTGATAACTACCGTTTATCCAGCTTCATCCTGTGGTTCTTATGTGCCAGGTATTGCGCTGAATACTTTATGTGGATTGTATAATTTAATCCAGAAATAGGCTTGTGAGAGTAATAGGTGCTGTTATCCCTATTTTGCTGATAAAGAAACAGTCTTATGTAGCTAGTAGGGCAGAACCAGGATTCAAATCCAAGGAGTTTGACTCCCTACCTTATTTTTCTAATCACTACTCTATTCTATTCTGATTTGGGTCCTGAGCATACCCTTCTTTGTCTTCCTCTTCAGCTTGATGTAGTTTTAGAGACCAATCTGGCAACCATCCGGGTTCTGGAAGCAATACAGAAGAAGCTTTCCCGCTTGTCTGCTGAGGAACAAGCCAAATTTCGCTTGGACAACACCCTTGGGGGCACATCAGAAGTCATCCATAGAAAAGCACTCCAGAGGATATATGCTGATAAAGCAGCTGACATCATTGATGGTCTGAGAAAGAATCCCTCCATTGCTGTTCCGATTGTCCTTAAAAGGTACCTGAGCAAATGTGCCCTTAGTGCTTTAGTGTGTACTTCATTACTGGTTCAGTGTCCCATTAAATAAGTCTCTCATTTTCAACCTGGTTGTCCCATGAGACCTCTCTTTCTCCCCAACCCTGGGGGAGTATTTTAAAATACAGAAAAGAAGATAATTACCACCCATGTTCCTGCCACGCTCAGGACTAACTGTTGTTAACATCTTTGTGGTTTTTTTGTTTGTTTGTTTGTTTGAGACAAGATCTCTCTCTTTCACCCAGGCTGGAGTGCAGTAGTAAGAACACAGCTTACTGCAGCCGCAACTTCCCAGGCTCAGGTGATCCTCCCACCTCAGCCTCCTGAATAGCTGGGACTACAGGAGTACACCACCACACCCAGCTAATTTTTATTTTATTTTATTTTTTTAATAGAGATGAGGTCTTGCTATGTTTCCCAGGCTGGCCTCTAACTCCTGGGCTCAAGCAGTCCTCCTGCCTTGGCCTCCCCAAAGTGCTGGCATTACAGGCACCAGCCACACCATGCCCAGCCCCATGTCATTATTGACCATACTGTAAATCCTTTGTTAGGAGCTTGGTTCTCTCAGTATCATCTGGTAAAAACTAATTCTTAGTTGCTGCACAGTTCACAAATACCCAGATTTTATTTGTCCTCCCTCATCTTCCCCTCAAGAGCTGGCACAGATTGATGGTTTCTTCTTCTTGCCTGTAGTATTTAACTTCTGGCTTTTGAAATATAGGTTATTCTTCAGTTTTAGTGCTGTTTCTTTGTCTTAGCCTGTTCTCTTCTGGTTTATTAGAATCAGTTCTGATCAGAACTTTCCAGACTGTATCCAGAGGAACATAACTGTGCAAGTTCTCTGCTCTTGGACTTCTGTGTTTCTATTAGCATTGTGAACATTTTACAAAGTCCTACAGCAGAGAAACAAGAACTCTTTTTGCAAGGAATACTTACATCTCAAAGGTATTCCCTGGAATGCTGTTTGATAAGTAACCATTCTAGGTAAATTATTTGACTTTGAGATAACTCATTTCCCCAAAATAAGTCTTAGATAAGTAATTTCCTCATGAAACAGAGTTCAAGACTGGTTTGATAACATCCCAAGTTGCCAATAATTTTGACAGACCTAATATAGCTTTGACTTTTCTTGAAAGAAAGTAAACCTGGCAAATTTCTTTCTTCTAAACCCTCTGAATTCCCATGTGTTGTTTCCATCCCTTCCCACTTCACTAGGTTGAAGATGAAAGAGGAAGAATGGCGAGAAGCTCAGCGAGGCTTTAACAAAGTATGGCGAGAACAAAATGAGAAATACTACTTGAAGTCTCTGGACCACCAGGGGATCAACTTTAAACAGAATGACACAAAGGTCCTGAGGTCTAAGAGCTTACTCAATGAGATTGAGAGTATCTATGATGAGGTGAGCTGGGGTTTTCTACATCTGTGAGAGGACTCTAGTCTATGTTTAGCACAGCTTTGATTTCTGGAAATTACCTTTGTTAAATGCAGGTGAGACTCTCTAAGACCTGTTGATTCCTGCTTTATAGCTGTCATAGCCTTTTCTATTCCTCATTCTACTATTTTAAATCTAAACTTTACCTTTATACCTAAGCTATTTGACTAGTTCCCTAGTTTACTATCCTGGTTTCAACTTATACCTCCTGCCTCCATTTTCCACTTCTCCCACTGCCTGTTTCCCTCAAACAATACCTTGTATTCATATAGTCCCATCTCTCCTTACTATAGCTTCAAAACTTGTCATTGACCACCAAACTCTTTGTAATCCTTGCTTATTCAGCATGCCTACTAGAACTATAAATAGTACTAGGAGCTAGGATCAGAGATGAATAAGCAATCAATTCTGGTTTACATGGTCTCAGTTTTAGCAGATGGATAGAAACATAAATGCAGTGCAATTGGGAATTCCTGGAGTGGGGTGATCCTGAATTTTAAAAATAGTAAAATGAGCTCTTATGTGAACTCAATCAGGCCGGGGACAGTGGCTCACACCTGTAATCACAGCACTTTGGGAGGCCGTGGCGGGCGGATCACCTGAGGTCAGGAGTTAAGAGACCAGCCCTGCCAACATGATGAAACCCCGTCTCTACTAAAAATACAAAAATTAGCCGGGCATGGTGGTGTGCACCTGTAGTCCCAGCTACTTGGGAGACTGAGGTGGGAGAATGTCTTGAACCCGGGAGGCAGAGGATGCAGTGAGCTGAGAGCATGCCACTGCACTGTAGTCTGGGTGACAGAGCAAGACTCTGTCTCAAAATCAATAAAATAAATAAACTTAATCCTCCATATTTTGCTGATGTTACTTTGTCACCCTCCGTACCCCCACCCCAGAAGTAAATTACAGACCTCATATCATATCCTCTATATAAATACTAGTCCAGAATTTTGAAAGATAGTCCCACGGGGCACAGTGGCTTCCGCCTATAATCCCATCACTTTGGGAGGCTGAGGTGGGCAGATCACTTGAGGCCAGGAGTTCGAAACCAGCCTGGGGACATGGTGAAACCTCATCTCTAACAAAAATACAAAAATTAGCCTGGCATGGTGGCACACTTCTGTAATCCCAGCTACGCAGGAGGCTGAAGCATGAGAATGGCTTGAACCCGAGAGATGGAGGTTATAGTGAACCAGGATTGCTCCACTGCACTCCAGCCTAAGTGACAGAGCGAGACCCTTTCAAAAAAAAAAAAAAAAGAAAGATGGCTCCAGTTCTGTCCCACTCGCCCTGTAAGTCATTGGTGTATAGAAGGTACCTGTATTTTGACATCAAACCACATCTCCGTCATTACCTATTTGTTTCTGGAAGAGGGACAAAATTATTGTTACGGTTCGGCCCTAAGTTTTGTTTTTGTTTTTTGTTTGGAGAAGAGTCTCACTCTGTTGCCCAGGCTGGAGTGCAGCAGTACGATCTCGGCTCACTGCAACTTTTGCCTCATGAGTTCAAGTGATTCTCCTGACTTAGCATCCCGAAGGCTGGGATTACAGGCACCCACCACCATGTTCAGCTAATTCTGTTATTTTTAGTAGAGATGGGGTTTCACCATGTTGGCCAGGCTAATCTCAAACTCCTGACCTCAAGTGATCGCCCTCCTCGGCCTACCAAAGTGCTGGGATTATAGGTGTAAGCCACTGCTCCCAACCCCAGGTCCTAAGTTTTTTATTAGAAAAACATAGACACTGTAGTTGATAATGGGATGTATGGCTGGTGTGGTCTCGTAGGCATGTTGTCGCTGTAGACACCTCACAGAATATTTTTGTGTCTCTGTCCCATCAGAGGCAAGAGCAGGCTACGGAGGAGAATGCTGGTGTACCTGTTGGCCCACACCTCTCACTTGCGTATGAAGACAAACAAATACTGGAAGATGCTGCTGCTCTGATTATCCACCATGTGAAGAGGCAGACAGGCATTCAGAAGGAGGACAAGTATAAGATAAAACAAATCATGCATCATTTTATTCCAGATTTGCTCTTTGCCCAAAGAGGTGATCTCTCAGATGTGGAGGAAGAGGAAGAAGAAGAGATGGATGTAGATGAAGCCACAGGGGCAGTTAAGAAGCACAATGGTGTTGGGAGCAGTCCCCCTAAGTCCAAGTTACTGTTTAGTAACACAGCAGCTCAAAAATTAAGAGGAATGGATGAAGTATACAACCTCTTCTATGTCAATAACAACTGGTATATTTTTATGCGACTGCACCAGATTCTCTGCCTGAGGCTGCTACGGATTTGTTCCCAAGCCGAACGACAAATTGAAGAAGAAAACCGAGAGAGAGAATGGGAACGGGAAGTGCTGGGCATAAAGCGAGACAAGAGTGACAGCCCTGCCATTCAGCTACGTCTCAAAGAACCTAGTGAGTGCTGAGACCTTTGATTTACAGAGGATGTGTGAGGTTGAGGACCTTAGAGCTACCTAGACTTGGGACTGCTTCTTTTATTAATAGAGCACAGGCCTTAGAGTCTGTGTAGTTGGTTAAACTCTCTGAACCTGTTTATCTGAAAAATGGAGATGCTAGTTGCCTTGTGCTGTTGCTTTGTGCAAAGTATCCTATGCAGGGCTTAGATCATGGACACTTGGTCAGTGGTTGGTGTTGTGGACATACCAGGGAAAGGGGTATCGCTGTTAATTTGTCAAATGGCAGATTTCTGGGTTACTGCCAGCTGTTTCAAAGTACAGATAGAGACTAAACTGTCACAGTCAATTTCAATCCATGACAGAACATAAATTCCTAGTGCTTAAAACAGAATTTTCTCATATTTTTGGGCAGGACTTCCATTTAACCAGTAGGGTTTATGGCTCATTCCTAATATGTAGAAATAATTTATGTGAAGGAGACTGGAACTCAAGAGGTGATGTGAGACATGGAGAACAGGCAGGACAGGGATAAAGATGTAGAACCCAGGAAAAGGAAAGTAAGTGAGGGTTCAGGACGCTGTCATGTGCTTTATGTAATTTTGTACTGCCTGCTTCCAGTTCACTTCATAAATTAAGTACTTGAGCTATGAGCCAAAAGCTTTTTCATGAAGGATTTCTTCTGGGCTCTTAAGGAAATAGTCAATCTGAGGAGTGTATCTTTTTTTTTTTTTAAAGTGTTGCTGATGTAGGAAGCCCAGATATGGCCTTAGCCTTCTATCTGTTGAGGAGCTAATGACACTGGAAGTTCTGAAAGCTTTTATCTGGACTAGTCCTAGCCTGAAAAAGATAAATTTTAGACCTCATTGAGGTGATTCAATCTACTTGGGTAGAAATTAGAAATAAAATGGCTTATTCCTGGCTTGGCCATGGACTTAACCTGGTTTGAGGCTTTACGTAATGTTGTCTTGTCTGATGATGCCAACCCTCACATTTACCATAGCTTGTTTGGACTCAAGACTTCATTCTGGCATAAAAGCAGTTTTCATAGCAGTGGTATATTTTGGAGTCTAAAGCCCATACCTATTCTATGGACCTAAACAATGTGATACTCTGTGATGAAACTCAAGCCAGTTGCCTCTTTTAAACAGTAATTGTCCTGTTCTGCCTGTTTTTAATGAATTCATCAGACTTTGGATAAATGGAGACAACTCGGTTTTGCTCCTAGCATTTTTTCCCCAGCACAAACACGACTAGCAAGTAACCAATTAGTCAGTGACAAATAGTTGGTTTTGTAACTCTTTTCGTTTTAGTCAACTGTTTGTTGAAATGCAATGTATAGGCCGGGTGCAGTGGCTCACACCTGTAATCCCAGCACTTTGGGAGGCCGATGTGGGAGGATCACTTCAGGCCAGGAGTTTGAGAACAGCCTGGTTAATAAGTGAGACCCCATCTCTACAAAAAAAAATATATATATATATACACACACACACACCACACACAAGGTTCAGCATATATATATAGAAAAGTATACAAATCAGAATTGTGAAGCTCAGTGAATTTTTACAGACTAGACGTACCTGTGTTCAAGAAACGAAACATAACCAGTACTCTGATAACCAATCCTTTTTCCACTTTCTTGATTTCTAACACTAGAGATTAGATTTGTCTATTTTCGAACTTTATATAAATGAGTCTTTAGTAAACTAAAGGCAAAACTCTTTAACATTCCTTGTGCCCTCTGCTAGTTGCCAAATGTCTCTAACAACTGATGAGATTTATTCTAGCTAGTGGTTGAAATGATTCATGTGCAGTAAGTACAGATGATTTAATGCAATTTGTGAAATACAATGTTGCAAATCCATGTTTAAACAAAAGGACTTTGACAAATGCAGATTACTTCATTATTCATAAAGGATTTAATTTGCACTCCTGTTTTTCTGTTCCCAAGAGGTTTCCCAGTGCTGGAGTATGGCTGTGTCTGCCTTTTCTCATCTGTACTTTATGCTTCATTGAAATAGCTTTATGAGCAAGTGACCCATGTGAGGAATGCTCTTGTGCAGTCTGGGAGAGCAGGTTCCTCTCTCAGCAGGGGAGCCAACAGCTCTTTGAAGGACTGGCTTCCCTAGGATATTTTCCTCTGCTAAAATGGCCCAGCAGTACCATAAAGAACTATCTTTCTAGCATGGTCAGTCAGAATATTAGAAGCCGCTGTTAAAGTTGCAGAGTCACTCTCTGATAGATAGTGCTGGTGATTGTAGTCACCTGTCAGAATTCATCTCTGTTTACACTGGAATGAGTGAGTACATTTTGAATACCTGGCGTTCATACTTTCAAATGCCATTTAGGCCAGCTGTGGGATTTGCCCTGTACTCTATCCCTAGTCTTTTCTTAGCAAGGTAAGGCCTCACCTATCCCATCTCTCCCACAGTGGATGTTGATGTAGAAGATTATTACCCAGCTTTCCTGGACATGGTGCGGAGCCTGCTGGATGGCAACATAGACTCATCACAGTATGAAGATTCACTGAGAGAGATGTTCACCATTCATGCCTACATTGCCTTTACCATGGACAAACTGATCCAGAGCATTGTCAGACAGGTGAGGGCATGGAGGAGGCTAGGGTGAGTGAGGGAAGAAATCCTTACCTAGAGATGGACCAGGCAAAGAAAAGACAAGGAAAAGGAAAGGCAACTTTTTCATATAACAGTGTTTATGAACATAAGGTTCTGAAGAGAGGAGGGAAGGTTAATGTGATGCCTGATTTCTCATGTTAACAAAGTTGCAGTGTATGAGCCTACCTACCCCATATCTTTTCTTGCGGGCCACCTGTAGAGGGCAGTGGTCCTGACCCCAGCTTCCTGCCCAACTTGTCTATCTCTTACCTTGTCTGCCATGGGCAAGCACACAGTGTGGAACCTTGCCTCTTCCATAGGTGTTGGTAAGTTTTTTGTTTTTTTGTTTTGTTTTGTTTTTTGTTTTTTTTTTAAATAGAGACACGGTGTCACTGGTTTGCCCAGGCTGGTCTTGAACTTCTGGTCTCAAGTGATCCTCCTGTCTTGGCCTCTTAAAGCACTGGCATTATAGGCACGAGCCACTGTGCCTGGTCAAGGTGTTGGTAACTCTTATGTACTTGCATTATTCAATATTTGAAATTATTTTTATAAGAGGGTTCACATACATCTTTTACAATACTCTACCCACCTCACTTATCTGTGGTTCCCTGTAAGTCAGGTTTGTGGTTGGTTTTGTGTGTTCTTCCTGTGGCACCCTGGGAACTTGTAAACATGTTGTTCTTTACAACAATGATATGAAAAATAGCTTGTAACAGATAGTCACATTTCTACTTCTTGGACTTGAGTTCTGAACTCCCAGAGAGATTGTTGGTTAACTGCTTTTTCCTTTTTTTGGAGACCCAGCTTTACTGCTGATATATTGCAAGTCCCCAGTAGGGCTTCATTTTTCCTTTTCAGCATCCTGTTCTGTGGCTCCCTTGGCCCTTTGTACCCATATGCCGAAGAGCTGAAAATTGATGTGGGCCATGTGAAGACTGGCAAATACCTTAAAGTTCTTAGTGATGAGTCTGACTTTCTCCTTCTTATAGACATTCTGTGTGGGAATTATTGGTCCTGTCAGCTGGGTGGCTGATTTGAGTTTTTCAGAACTGTCTCCCTTCTTGGGGGCTAAGAGTTTCCTGGGGAAGAGGTTGAGCTTGGAGTCTTACTCCTTCAGGTGCTGAACATTGGCCCGCAGGGACGTGGTGGACTTATTCTACCCTCTTGTGGATGCTGGTCACCCTTAACTCTTCTGAGCTGAAGCCCCTGCCAGCTTGTACTTTGGTGTGATACCTCACTGTGGGACACCTTACCATGGGCCAGATGGGTCCAGATGCAGGGTGCAGGTCAATGTGGTGTGCTTTTGCTTGCATCTGCAGATCTTCTGGGCTGGCTGGTTGACCACGTGGCCATGGGCCGCTGCGATTCCTTGTGTAAGTAGGGCTTTAGGATCATGCTGTTCCACCTGGGCACCATGGCTACCTACAGCCCTCTTCCATAGAACAGCTCAGCAGAAAGGCAGTGAAATACTTAAGCGAAAACTTGCAAAAAGCAATTTCTAATTCTAGAGTCCACACTGCCACTATAGAAGGAAAGAGCTTGTTGCTTAATGTTCTCTTGGGCTAAAATATTGAATCCTTTGCAAAGTACCCCTGCTTTTGCCTTGGTTTTGGAAGGGTGCATGCTTTTGCACTCCTCCCACAGTGTCTATGCATGATTTAGGAAGAGCCCTTCACATAAATGAACCTTAACATCTGGGGGAAAGTTGTCAAATAGTTGTTTCCAATAAGTTGAAGAAGTTATTAGGCCTTCCCGTAAGAGGTCTGGATGGTAACTGGCAGAAATCATTAGATGGATACATAGTCACCCATAGTCATACTTTTTCAGACTAATCTTCCTTAACTTCCCTGAAATTTATATAAAATACAGACTCCAGTTACCCTGTGCTTATGTTGCTGATTACAGGCTTGACTGCTCCTTCAGCTAGGAACAAAGTCTTTCATACCACCAGCACAGCTTTAAAAAAAAATCCAATAAAACTAACTTTTAATAATTCTGAGGTTGATTTTTGAAACAAGAGATATAGTTATTTATTCTAAGTATCTGGTTATGATTTTGAATCAGTAATAAATACTATCACCACCCACTCCACCCCTGCTTTTTTTTTTTTTTTTTTTTTTCCAGTGGAAACAGAGGTTTCATCCAGAAAACCCCAAAACAGTGACTTTTTTTCTTCAACCCAGGGTCTCACTCTCTTGCCCAGACTGGAGTGCAGTGGTGTGATCTCAGCTCACCGTAGCCTCGACCTCCCACCTCAGCCTCCCAAGTAGCTGGGACCAAAGGGGTCACCATGCTGGCTAATTTATTGTATTTTTTGTAGAGATGGAGTTTCGCCATGTTGTCCAGGCTGGTTTCAAACTTACGGGCTCAAGCGGTTCACCTACTTCGGCCTCCCAAAGTGTTGTAATTACAGGCATGAGCCACTGTGCCCAGCCTACAGTGACTTTTTAAAACATTTTCAAGCTTCCCAACTCCTTTAATTGGAGGTATCTCTTCTCTCATTCTCCTCGTATTTGGTGTTCCCTCAGATTTCGCTGTTGACTGGATGTACAACATATATTTCAAAGTCAAAGCTGGTCGTGGTGTACAACATGTATTTCAAAGTCAAGGCTCACACCTCTAATACCAGCACTTTGGGAGTCCAAGGCAGGCATGTATCTTGAGTCCAGGAGTTGGAGAACAGCCTGGGCAACATGGGGAAACCTTGTTTTGTATTAAAAATACAAAAAAATTAGCTGGGCGTGGTGGCACATGCCTGTAGTCCCAGCATACTCAGGAGGCTAAGGTGGGAGGATTATCTGAACCCAGGAAGTTGGGGCTGCAGTGAGCCGTGATCGCGCCACTGCACTCCAGCCAAGTCAAGCCATTACACTTATCTTACCTATAGTAGACTGGCTTAAGAGGGATTTGTGTTAAGAATACAATAGGCATCCTCACAGACATTCAAGTACAGAACTCAACATAGGACCACACCATGGAAGGACTGGGCTGGGAGGTTATTTTTCTCTCCTGCAGGCCTTCACTGTGGACTTCTGCTCCATGCTTGTGCTTTGCTCTGCAGATGGGCATTCAGCACGTGCTCCAGGCTCCTCCAGCCTCTAAGGCTTTGGCTTGCCCTCCCAGTACCCCTGGTCCCAGTGTTACTGGACCTTTCCATACAGATGCTCCTCCTCAAAAAATATATTGAACACTCTGTGTCATTTCCAGTTATCAGGATAGAGAATCTGATCTGCTCAGCAGTGGGGGTAGGAGTTCCATAGTTGCCCCTGGATTTGTAGTGCTGCCTTTTCCAAAGACTCGAGGAGGGGCCAGATATCCAAAAAGAGGGTGTGGGGGTGGGGGGAATCAGTAATACGTCTACTTCAACAAGAACGTATAAAGTAGAGGCGGTGGCTCACGCCTGTAATCCCAGCAGTTTGGGAGGCTGAGGCAGGTGGATCACTTGAGCTCAGGAGTTTGAGACCAGACTGGACAACATGGCAAAACCCCATCTCTTCTGAAAATACAAAATAGTTAGCTGGGCGTGGTGGCACATGCCTGTAGTCCCAGCTACTTAAGAGGCTGAGGTGTGGGAGGGTTGCTTGAGCCCAGGAAGTTGAGGCTGCACTGAGCTGAGATCACAATGCCACTGCACTCTAGCCTGGGTGACAGAGTGAAACTCTGTCTCAAAAAACAAAAAAAAAAGTATAAAGTGGAAGCATCTGTATGCATGATTGAAGTCATGCTTTCCATCTATTTTTTCCACCTTTTTTCTCTCTAAAACACTGTATCTTAATCTTTTGCACATGATATCAAGTACTCATAAGCATTATTTTAATGGTTGTATCAGAATCCTTTATCTGGACTCATTGTGATTTATTTATCCATCTGTAGTTGCTGGAGATACTGCCCTTTCTGCCACACTCAGTCACCCGTCTGACCTTGCACTGTGTCCAGTTATCTACTAATATACATACTGGTCATTTAGGACTTAAAGTTAAGAATAAATAGTTATTGTGGTTCCTAACACTTCAAAAAGAATGTATCTTCCTAAAAATAGAATGGCTTGGTGTTTATGATAATCTTAAAGTAAAATAGACAAATCGATATTGAAATTAATGTTTTGCTTTCTTCTTGTATCTATTTTTCACTTCTGTCATTTTGGTGATAAAGTTTCATTTGGAAGAATTTTTATTTCAAAATAGAAATAGCATGACATGAGAATGGGAACTCTGAAAGGTTCAACTTTCTAGTCATTAGTTTCCTAAGATTGTCACAGAAGTACTGGATAGTCAGTCATGATTGGCCTGTATGGAAAGTGAGTTAACATTTTGTACAATGTAAGCCCTATACTTTCTATCAGATATAGAAAAATAGGTGGTGTGTTTGGAAAAGTATTGGGCTATAGGAGTCAGGAACCTTGACTTTTAGTCCCAACCCTGCTTCTTCAGCTGAGCACCCCAGGCAGTAATTCAGCAGCTATTTCTTACATACTTAATGAGTTTCAGGCTTTGTAGTTGGGCTGGGAATAAAAACATAGATATTACATTCATGATTCTCCAAGGCTCCCTTCCTCACCCCAGCTCATGGTGAGCTTTGCAGTGGTGCAGTCTCGGCTCACTGCAATCTCTACCTATCAGGTTCAGGCGATTCTCCTGCCCCAGCCTCCCGAGTAGCTGGGATTACAGGCACCTGCCACTACATCGGGCTATTTGTGTATTTATTAGTAGAGCTGGGGTTTCGCCACGTTAGCCAGGCTGGTTTTGAACTCCTGACCTCAGGTGATGGGCCCACCTCAGCCTGCCAAAGTGCTGGGATTACAGACGTGAGCCACCTTTCTGATGCATTGTGTAAATTTGTCTCCTAACTGTCCCCAACTCTCTCCAGCCTGCTTTCCAGGGCAGTTGTGAGGATCAAATGAGAGAAAATATGTATGAAAGCAAATTGTAAATGATTTTAAAATGCAATAAAAATATGACCTATAGAAAATTATTTAAAGATCCTTAGAATTTTAAATAGTACAATTATCCTGAGTTCTCTATGGTTTTTATTTTAAGTAGATATGAAAGTTTTACCATGGACCACTGATACGGCTGAAAATCTTGGCTTGATTATTCTCCAAGAAAATGATACAGTGGTGTGATACAGTTTGTGTGATTAATTTTCTAAAATTGCCAGCTCCCCCCCGCAAAAAAAAAACCTTTTTTTGAGTTGAGTGACTAGATCAGTCAAAGGAACGTTGACTCTATAGTGGAGAAATGTTTTCTGTGTTCACTAACATCTTGCCTTTGTTTGATTCCAGCTGCAGCATATCGTGAGTGATGAGATCTGTGTGCAGGTGACTGACCTTTACCTGGCAGAAAATAATAATGGGGCCACCGGAGGCCAGCTGAACACACAGAACTCAAGGAGCCTCCTGGAGTCAACGTATCAGCGGAAAGCTGAGCAGCTAATGTCAGATGAGAATTGCTTTAAGGTGAGAGTTGTTCAGGTAGTCAAAGAACTTGCTGGTGACAATGTAAGTTGTTAGGATTCTCTGAACCAGAAGTTAAAGCCAGGGTACGTTGACCTGTGATTCTACTCCTGGAACTTTTAATGAGTTCACCAGAGAAATACAAAGTAGAAGTGATTGTCTTCCTGGACAATCTTCTTTGTTTCTTTCCTGCCTTTAAAAAAAAAAGAAAAAAAAAAAAAAACTAGTTATATATGATTTTTACAATTTTGCATTCTTTTTCTCTGAACATTTTTCATAGTATGCTTTGTAAATATTATTGTTAGAAAAATGTTGGTACATGAAATCCATGGTCATGATCATTATAGAAAGAAAAAAATAGGCCCGGCACACATGGCTCACACTTGTAATCCCAGCACACTGGGAGGCTGAGGTGGGCGGATCAGTTGAGACCACTTGGGCAACATGGCAAAACGGCATCTCTGCAAGAAATACAAGAATACAAAAATTAGTCCAGCGTGGTAGCGTGCACCTATACTCTTAGCTACTCGGGAGAATGAGGTAGAAGGATTGCTTGAGCCTGGGAGGTCGAGGCTACAGTAAGCCCTGATCGCGTCACTGCACCCCAGCCTGGGTGACAGAGCAAGCATTTTCTGTCCCCAAAAAATAAAAAGGAAAATAAAATACAGATAACCAAAAAAAGTCACCTTAGAATTCTTTCCTGAAATTATCATTGATGACATCTCTATGCTTCTAACTTCTCTATGCTTGAGTATATATTTTGAAAGAGTTTATACTGGACAAAATGGTCTTTTTCCCCGCCCCCCCGAGTTGGAGGCTCACTCTTGTTGCCCAGGCTTGGAGTCCAGTGGTGCTATCTCAGCTTACTGCAACCTCTGCCTCCTGGGTTCAAGCAGTTCTCCTGCCTCAGCCTCCTGAGTAGCTGGTGTTACAGACACGTGCCACTATGGCCAGCTTTTGTGTGTGTGTATGTATTTTTAGTAGAGACAGGGTTTCACCATGTTGGTCAGGCTGGTTTTGAACTCCTGACCTCAGGTGATCTGCCCTCCTTGCCCTCCCAAAGTGCTGGGATTACAGGCATGAGCCACTGCACCCTGCCTAATTTTTGTACTTTTAGTAGAGATGTGGTTTTGCCATGTTGGCCAGGCTTGTCTCAGACTCCTGGCCTCAACTGATCTGCCCGCTTGAGCCTCCTAAAGTGCTGGGATTACAGGTGTGAGCCACTGCATCTGACCTGAAATGGTCTTTAATGTATTTTTGATCAATTAGCAATACTTCTGGGTCTTTAATGTCTTTTTTATGGCTATTTGATATTCACTTTTTAGAGAATTAATGCCTGTATTATTGGACATTTAGGTTGTTTCCAATTTTTCACCATTATAATGGATAATTATAAAAGCAGATAGTTGGAAACAACCTAGACGTCCAACCCACTGTGGGGATTGGTTAATGACATCCTGTTATGAATACTGGAGACAGATTTTGCAATTCTTAAATTATAAATTGTAAAAATGCAGGGTCTGCCCCCCATCCCCCGAAATCTATTTTGGAAGTAACTGTATTTGTGTATATATGTTATGTTATTGTCAGGTTGTAAGCTTTACTAGTAGAGATCATTTTTTAAAGCTTTAAAAGAACACTGAGCTAGATCTAGCTTCTGACTCTATGTGTTTATTGACTAGTGGTGTGCGTTGAGAAACCAGAACTCTCTGAATTTCAGTTTTGTTTCTGTAAAATGAAGAAAGTTGAAATAAAAAATTCTCAGGTTTCCTTCCAGGCTCTGATCTTCTCCGTGTGATTCTGATAGTTACCTTGTCTATTATGTCCTAGAAGTGGGATTATCAATGGACAGAGCATTGACATTTTTTGGTTCTGGCTACATGTGCCATGTTTCTTTCTAACAAAATATTTGTTTTGTAAAACATTCTTACTGGCATTGATTATTATGTTAGCGAATTCTAGAAGTTTGAAACATGAAATGGTACTTTTTTCTTTAACATATTTCATTTTACTTGTTGTAAGTGTAGACTTTTGCCTTTATCACTGGCCTCCCAAGATCCAGTATCTTCCTCATCTCTTCAGTTGGAGCAAAGTTTACTAAGTTTATTGCCTCTGCATCTCTCATTTCCTTGAGAAGATAGATTATAGCTATAGAGACGGTCTTTTGTTTACGCTTAGGTTTCTTATTTGCAGCTTATGTTTATTCAGAGCCAAGGCCAGGTCCAGCTGACTATTGAGCTTCTGGACACAGAAGAGGAGAATTCGGATGACCCTGTGGAAGCAGAGGTATGAGCAAGTGCATCACACACCCCAGGTGCCAAGCAGAGCTGGCGTGTCTTGAGAGTCTGTCTAGTGACCGTGTCTGCCAAAAGGCCAAGGCACCTTAGGCCTGTTTAAGGGTCAGGACCTGGATGCTTAAAGTACAAGTCAATCCAGCCATGTCTTTAGCTGAAGAGAAGGGCTGCCTGGTTATAGATGTTAACCTCATCTTGCACTTAGTAAAGCTATCTCCTCTAAGTAAGTCTTATGGTTGGCAGCTTTCCTGTTTTTTCCTAAAGTATAAAAAACAACAAATGAGGTACTGTCTTTCTCATGTCATCTGGATTCTTTGGGTCATGTTTACTTTATATTGGACTGATAAAGCACAGAGTTTTCAACCCCTGAATAGACAGGTGTGATTATCATAATTAGTTATGGCATATAATGTACACGGGAGATGCAGGCCATATGTATGATGTTGCGGGGGACATGTGGGATGACCTGTTTGGTGGGAATGTTGGCTTGTTGGCAGATCTTTTTGTTTTTTAAAGTGATGTCAGAAATCTAGATTGTAATGTGAAGGAAACTTTCACACATTTGCCACTGTAAATTTTGTTCTTTAACAAAATCCTCTGTGGGGAAATGAAACTTGTCAGTGAGCCAGCTTCTACCTGTTTATGACTTCCGATAACCTTAGCACCTCAGAGAAACTTAACAGTATTACTGGCTAACAGAATTTTTAATCTGTGTTCCAGTGCCTACTAACAATCATGTCTTTATAGAAAGGGACTTTTTTGATCTTGAAATTTATGAATTTGGGGCATTGTAGTCATAGAATTTACTAGAGTACCCAATGCGTTACGAGCTGTTTTTGTTATTTCCTTCTACCTGTATTTTGTGTTTGCCATCTTAGCGCTGGTCAGACTACGTGGAGCGATACATGAATTCAGATACTACCTCTCCTGAGCTTCGTGAACATCTAGCACAGAAACCAGTATTTCTCCCCAGGTGAGTGAGCCATGTCATTTGTCAGCAGTCCGTACTGTGTGTGATTTAGGAATGGAGAATTAAATGACTTTCACGTTCTTGGCTTTCATATATTTTATTCATTTGTTCTGTCTGCTGGGGATGCTAATTCAAGGTTTATATGGCTGTTCACAACATGGGCTTACCTGGAGCATGTGTCAAAGCATCCGGGAGGTGAGACTTACAGAGAATCAACAATAACCTCCCTACTTTGGATGGCAATGTGTGTCAGAGTCTCCATGGTTCGATGGAAGAGGACTCACAGGACTCTGCATATAGTCAAACTGATACAGTGCAGCAAGAAGATGCAAAGCAAAATCAGCAAAGGGAAAAGGTGCCTGTGGCAAAGCTAGAGGAATCCAGGTGCAAGCTTCCTAGAATCCTCTCCCAGTGGAGTCACACAGGACACTCTTAATTCTTCCAACAATGAGTGTGACAACACATGTAAAATGCTGTCTTACCAGGGCAGCTCATTAGAGACTATGCCAGGATTTTTATTGATATCTAGTCATCTAAGCACTGTATGTCTAGCATGTACCAAAATCCCAAACTCTCAGAAAGAAAGCAGGTTTTCAGCATAAGCTATAGAGTTTGTACAGATAGTTTAGGTACAGTGTGACACTTACATGAGTTAAGGAATGATAGAACATTGCCCAAAATCCAAGATCCCAGCCCCTAGCCAAGGGCCAGCTTTTATAAGCAGGCTTTTCAAAGAATAGCAGTCTTAGGCCTGCTACATTAACTCTTTTCTGCACAGAATTTTAAAAATGTTCCCTCTGTATATAGGCAGATTGTGATACTGATCCTCCAAGTATATGATAACAGAGTTTAAGAAGTATAAAATGGGTAGAATGGCTTTCTTCCTTCCTAAAAGTTTTGAATTGAAATCTTATGTCTTAGGTTTCCAAGAAAGTATCATCCCAGTGTTATTAGACTTATTGAGTCCTAATGAGGACATGGGCAAAGGGGTACCAGAAAAATGGGCCCTGCCAGGTTCTCCATTCATGGAATCATTTAACACATTTGAGCAGTTGCTCTGTGTCAGGTTCCTCTCAACAAAACAGGCTCCATGCTAATAACATACTACAATAAACCTGTCATCATGTGTCTCTCACCAGTATATGAGGAAGGAGGCACATTTATGTACTGTGAGAAAAAAGAAATTGATATAATCGTTCTGGTGGCAGGATAGTTGAAGTGTATGGAACCTTCCCTCCAGAATTTCAGTTTTTAATGATTTGTCTGACAGCTAAGGGGCTCATCTTACTGGCCTTGAGACCCCTTACACTCTTAGAGCATGTGTTCTCCAAAAGCTTTTGTTTATATGGATTATACTGGTAATATTTACCAAGTTAGAAATAAAAACAAAGAAATGTTTTCAATCTTTAATTCATTTGAAAAATAACAATATTGGGTCGGGCGTTGTGGCTCACGCCTGTAATTCCAGCACTTTGGGAGGCCGAGGCGGTGGATCACGAGATCAGGAGATCGAGACCATCCTGGCTAACACAGTGAAACCCGTCTCTACCAAAAATACAAAAAATTAGCTGGGTGTGGTGGCGGGCGCCTGTAGTCCCAGCTGCTCGGGAGACTGAGGCAGGAGAATCGCTTGAACTTGGAAGGTAGAGTTTGCAGTGAGTGGAGATCACACCACAGCACTCCAGCCTGGGTAACCAAGCGAGACTCTGCCTCAAAAAAAAAAATATATATATATATATATATATCCCATTATATTTTTTAATAATATTTTTTAATGAAAAGCTAATTCAAAACAAAAATTAGTGAGTAGACTGGCATTGCTTGTATTTCATGAATTTGTTTAATGTCTGGCTTACTAGAAGAACAGCTGGATTCTCATGTCTGCTTCTACATTCAATCTGTTGCATTATGTTGTTTGGTTGAAATATGTGAAGAAAATCTGGCCTCAAGCAAATGTGTAGCTGGAAAAAGGAGTATTTTCAGATAGCTGGAAAAAGGAGTATTTTCAGATCCTTCAGATAACTGGATATTCTTTGATATGACAACAAAACCACAAGTGATAGTTTTTGTTTTTGAGACGGAGTTTCATTCTTTTTTTTTTTTTTTTGAGACGGAGTCTCGCTCTGTCGCCCAGGCTGGAGTGCAGTGGCCGGATCTCAGCTCAATGCAAGCTCCGCCTCCCGGGTTTACGCCATTCTCCTGCCTCAGCCTCCCGAGTAGCTGGGACTAAGGCGCCCACCACCTCGCCTGGCTAGTTTTCGGAGTTTCTTTCTTGTTGCCCAGGCTGGAGTGCAGTGGCGATCTTGGCTCACTGCAACCCCTGCCTTCCGGGTTTAAGCAATTCTCCTGCCTCATCCTCCCAAGTAGCTGGGATTACAGGCATGTGCCACCACGCCCAGCTGTTTTTGTTTTTTTAGTAGAGATGGAGTTTCTCCATGTTGGTTTGGCTGGTCTTGAACTCCTGACCTCAGGTGATCCACCTCAGCCTCCCCAAGTGCTGTGATTACAGGTGTGAGCCACCGCACCTGACCCCAGTGATAGTTTCTTTCTTTTTTTTTTTTTTTTTTTAAATTTGAGATGGAGTCTCGCTCTGTCGCCCGGACTGGAGTGCAGTGGCGCTTTCTTGGCTCACTGCAAATTCCGCCTCCCAGGTTCATGCCATTCTCCTGCCTCAGCCTCCTGAGTAGCTGGGACTGCAGGCACCTGCCACCACGCTTGGCTAATTTTTTGTATTTTTAGTAGGGACGGGGTTTCACCATGTTAGCCAGGATGGTCTCAATCTCCTGACCTCGTGATCTGCCTGTCTCGGGCCTCCCAAAGTGCTGGGATTACAGGCGTGAGCCACCGTGCCCAGCCAATAGTTTCTTAAAGGTTAGTAGCAATATCAATTTATATATCAGTGGGCTTTTCATACAGTTGTCAAAATCCATCATGTGTCTCTCACATGTGTTACCAAATTCCAATATCAATTTATCCATCACTGAGCTCTCACATTCATTCATGTGTATCATGAAGGAATCTTTTTTTTCTCTATGATTTTGTAACTATGCAATTGGCTATTTGGAAACATTAGCTCACTAAGTTGTACAGACCTACTAAATGTTGATATATTTTACAGTGTCTCCAAAAAAAATCACATTGATTAATATCACTATCACTAGGTCATCAAACACATCTTTAAGTATTGGGAAGCTGTCAAGCTCAGGGTGGCTAATACCAGTTCACCACAATTCATAGTTTTGCTTGAAAATTCTAATCTTATTATTGGCAACATTATTTTCCTTGAAGTGATAGGCTCCCTTGTTCATTTTTGAGAAAACATCTGCCAAATACTTGGCTGAGATTGACTATATTTAGTCAGTTGTTCTTTCAGGTAAAAATGGTGATCCACTTACAACTCAAGCAATTGCTCAAGTGCTTTTCTTTAATAATACCATTGTACTGGCCGGGCGCAGTGGCTCAAGCCTGTAATCCCAGCACTTTGGGAGGCCGAGACGGGTGGATCACAAGGTCAGGAGATCGAGACCATCCTGGCTAACCCGGTGAAACCCCGTCTCTACTAAAAAATACAAAAACACTAGCCGGGCGAGGTGGCGGGCGCCTGTAATCCCAGCTACTCGGGAGGCTGAGGCAGGAGAACGGCGTAAACCCAGGAGGCGGAGCTTGCAGTGAACTGAGATCCGACCACTGCACTCCAGCCTGGGCGACAGAGTGAGACTCCGTCTCAAAAAAAAAAATACCGTTGTACTTTAGCACACAAAAGTGCTTTATATGTAGTTCCCATTTTATCACACAGCATGTTAAAAATATGTAAACTGAGGGGTTGGGATTTAATAAAAAATGTTACTCCTTCATCAGAAACATTGGTTTTTTTTTTGAGGCAGAGTCTCACTGTTGCCCAAGCTAGAGTGTGGTGGCATGATATTGGCTTACTGCAACCTCCACCAGCCAGGTTCAAGTGATTCTCCTGCTTCACCCTCTCAAGTAGCTGGGATTACAGGTGCGCGCCACCATGCCTGGCTAATTTTTGTGCTCTTATTAGAGATGGGGTTTCCCCCAATTGGCCAGACTGGTCTCAAACTCCTGACCTCAAGTGGTCTGCCTGCCTCAGCCTCCCAGAGTGCTGGGATTATAAGTGTGAGCCACTGTGACTGGCCCATCAGAAACCTTCTTAAGTGAAACTGGCTTTTTTTCACTTAATGTCATTGTGCAGTCAGTGTGAAGTTCAAAGACTTGAATTGCAATTGCATGAGGTTACAAAATCGTGGAAGTAAAAGGATTCATTCATGGTACAAGATAAACCAATAGAGTTTGACAACTGTATGAAAAGCTCAGTGATGTATATAGATTGATACTGGAATTTGGTAACAATTTGTTCGATATTGCAAATACAGTTTGGCGCCACCACCATTTTTATTCACCATTACGTTTATGGTGCCAGTGCAGATGTCAACACAGCAAAAAAGGGAAATAATATTTTAGTATTATTATGAAAATAGTTTTGATCTCACAGATCTCCTAAAAGGGTCTTGGGACCCTTTGGACAAAGAACTGCTGTCTACAGAAATACATGTATACAAAGATACTCACTAGAGCAATATTTTGGGTTTTTTTTTTTTTGAGACAGTATCTGACTCTGTCTCCCAGGCTATAGTACAGTGGTGGGATCTTGGCTCACTGCAACCTCCACCTTCTGCGCTCAAGTGATCTTCCCACCTTAACCTCTCAAGTTGCTGAGACTCTAGGCACACATCACCACACCTGCCTAATTTTTTTATTTTTTGTAGAGAAGGGGTTTTTGCCATGTCGCCCAGGCTAGTCACAAACTCCTGAGCTCAAGCAATCCACCTGCCTCCCAACGTGCTGGGATTTGTAGAGAAGGGGTTTTTGCCATGTCGCCCAGGCTAGTCACAAACTCCTGAGCTCAAGCAATCCACCTGCCTCCCAACGTGCTGGCATGAGCCACAACGGCCAACCTGAAGCAGTGTTTTTAATAGCAAGTTATGAGAAACAATATAATTGTCTAGCTGATAACCTTTCTTCACTGGATGTTGAGGAGATTTAGCAAGCCTCCCACCCCTCAGGGCATCCATTCATGTGAATTATCTTCTTTCTTGTCTATGTAGAGTGGCACTAGTTTATATCATCTGGGGGAATTTTTAAAAATAGGCATTCAAATAATTTTTTGTTATGTAGTTCAGATGAGGAACCTCAGTTGAAATAAACTGTTAAGGAATGGTAAATTAGGGTACATTTTTCTGCAGCAGTTAAAGAGAATAAGACAAATCTGTCATGAAATGAAAAAATACTCATGACAGTAAGTGAAAAGTTGAGGACAGAATATATAGTATGATCCTATTTTGTCTTAAAAACAAATCCCAAAGCAGAATTATAGCTGGTAATTACATGTGTAAATTTACAGACGGAGGCCCAGAAGTTTCTCATTAAAACTCTTAACTGGCTGCATCTGCTAAGGCAAGTAGGGGATGGGTGAAGATTTCTACTTTTTATTCTGTGTACCTTTGCAGTTGAAATTTTTTTTGCAGTGAAACAAGGGAACATTTTTGTATGTATTTAACAAATTGGGATGAGTACTATGTAAGCATATAATAAAGAAAACTCACTTGGGGGAAGTCACGGGAATCTGTGTGGATGAGCTCTCATCTTTCAGGGCTTTTCTGCCATAGGAATCTACGGCGGATCCGGAAATGTCAGCGTGGTCGAGAGCAGCAGGAAAAGGAAGGGAAGGAAGGAAACAGTAAGAAGACCATGGAGAATGTGGATAGTCTGGATAAGCTGGAGTGTAGATTCAAGCTGAATTCCTACAAGATGGTGTATGTGATCAAATCAGAGGACTATATGTATCGGAGGACTGCCCTGCTCCGGGCTCATCAGGTGAGAACCAGTAACTGTAATTTCTGTACACATCTGCCACCCTAGCTAAGAGCAGGGGAGGCCCAGAGTCTTCTGATTGTTTCTCTTTGTTTATGCAAACCTGTTCTTGGAGCTGAGACTTAGCTGAGGAAGTAGGTATGTTGGTTTGCTAAGGATGCTGTGACAGAGTACCACAGAGTGTGGCTTAAACAACAAAAGTTCTGGAGACTAGAAGTCCAAAGTCAGGTGTCAGCAGTGTTGGTTCCTTTTGAGGACTGTGAGGGACAATCTGTTCTAGGCCTCTCTTAGCTTCTGGTTCTTTGCTGGCAATCTTTGGCATTCCTGGACTTGTAGATCCCTGCTTTTATCTTCATATGGTGTTTCTACCTGTGTGTATGTCTGCCTCCAGATAAGGTCACATTTGGAAGTACTGTGGGCCAGGACTTCAATATTTGATTTTTTGTTTGTTTGAGACAGTCTTGCCTGACACAGCCTCCCAAAGTGCTAGCTTTACAGGTGTGAGCCACCACACCCAGCCAACATAAGAATTTTAGGGAGAACACACTTCAGCCCGTAAGAGCACATAAATACCTGGTGGCACCTTTTTAGTGAATTTACTCCCAGTATTTACATCTCAAGTAGTATCTGATCGTTTGCTTGTATGAATTCTACCTGTTTTTACATTCTGTCTCAATTGTGAAACCTTCCTGCTGCAGCTGTGTACAGGGTGTTATGCCAGGCCCTGGGACTACAGCCATGAAGTTGATCAGATGAAGTAATGTGATGATATGCACTACCAGGGAAACAAATCAGGTGCAGTGATCAAGGGTAACTAGCATACAGGCCTTGCTTTCACTGGAGGAGGCTTCTCAAAGGAGGTGATGCTTGAGGCCTGAATAATGACAAGGAATTAGCCTGGTGAAGAGTAGCCTGGGTGTTTTCTAGACAAAACAGCAAGTACAAGGCTGGAAGGAAAGAACATGGCATATTCAAGAAACTACAGACACCGTTGTGGCTCAAGGTTGCATGAAGTTAGAAGGGTAGGCAGAGGCCACATTACTTTGTCTAATAGGTCATGGTTTGGAGTTTGTTTGAGATGCATTGGGACATTTGACAAAGATAGCTTGGAGTGCTATGAGGAGAGTGGAGATGGGTATGTATAAAGTTGGAAGAGCAGAGACCACTCAAGGGTGCCCTTGTCCAAATGAGATTTGGGGACCACCCAGACTACTAGGGTGGCAGTGGAATTGCAAGAATTACATTGTAGATTTTATGTGTTTATTTATTTTTGAGACAGAGTTTCACTCTTGTCGCCCAAGCTGGAGTGCAGTGACCCAATCTCGGCTCACTGCAACCTCTGCCTCCCGGGTTCAAGCGATTCTCCTGTCTTAGCCTACTGAGCAGCTGGGATTACAGGCACACGCCACCACGCCTGGCTGATTTTTTGTATTTTTAGTAGAGATGGGGTTTTACCATGTTGGCCAGGCTGGTCTCGAACCCCTGACCTCAAGTGACCCACCCACCTCAGCCTCCCAAAGTACTGGGACTACAGGCGTGAGCTACCACGCCTGGAAGTAGATATAATTTAGATATTTAATTGACAAGAGATGGTATTGGATCAAATGTGGGGGTAAGCAAAAGGAGGACATCAAGGATGGTGCCTAATTCGTTTTGGGGTTTTTTGGTTTGTTTTGTTTTGCTTAAGTGGATATTTTAGGGGCTCACCTGTTAATAGAAAAGGGTTATGAGGTTTAGGAGACAGACGAAGTGCGTTTTAAGTTTGAAAGGACTACAAAACTTTCAAGTGGGAGATGTTGAGCACACAGTTTAATGTATGATTATCCCTCGAATGACACGGGGTTTGGGGCACTGACCCCTGCACAGTCAAATCTATGTGTAATTTTTGACTCCCCCGGAATGGAACTACTGATAGTCTACTGTTGACTGGAAGGCTTACTGATAAACAGTTGATAGACATATTTTGTATGTTGTATGTATTATATATACTGCATTCTTTTTTTCTTGTTTTCTTTTTTTTTTTTTTTTTAATGGAAATAGACACGGGGTCTCCTTACATTGCCCAGGGCTGGTCTTCAGGGGTTCAAACAACCCATCTGTTTCAGCCTCCTATAGTGCTGGGATTACAGGTGTGAGCCACTGTGCCCAGCCTATACTGTATATTCTTACAATAAAGGAAGTTAGAGAAAAGAAAATGTTAAGTCATATGCAAGAGAAAATATATTTACTCTTCATTAAGTGGATGTGGCTCATCATAAAGGGTCCTCATTCTCATCTTGTTGAGTAGGCTGAAGAGGGAGGAGGAAGGGGAGGGGTTGGTTTTGCTGTCTCGGGGTTGGCAGAGGTGGAAGAAAACTTGCCTATCAGTGGCCCTGTGCCATTCAAAGCCGTGTTATTCAAGAGTCTGCTGTACTTCTCTCATGGCGTGGAGGGACGCGCAGTGGCATGATCTCAGCTCACTGCATCCTCTGTCTCCCGGGTTCAAGAGATTCTCTTGCCTCAGCCTTTCGAGTAGCTGGGATTACAGGTGTGCACCACCACGCCTGACTAATTTTTTTTGCTATGTGTTGTGTGTCTGCCTGTCTCTGATTCACATTATTTGGGACACTGGGCAACAGCAGTTTTGTTTTTGTATCTCTTCTAGTATCCTTGCATGTGGTCACCAATAAATTTTTACTGGGTGTGTTGGTGGGAACAGAACCCCCTGCAGAAGATCTGGCAAGCCTGGACTCTGCTTGCCAGGGTGGGGTAACACAATGGAGGGAGAGTGGGTTTTAAGCCCTTTGCTTTGCACTATGGCTTAGAAGTGGATCTCCATGCTGATAGAAGTGATCAATGGCTCACTGGGTCCTACCCAGGATACATTAGAGCAGATTGGTAAAACGAAGGAAATGTGGGGTTTTGGGTTTTTTGTATGTTTGTTTTTGGAGACAGGGTTTGGCTCTGCCATCTAGGCTGGGGTGCGGTGGTACGATCTCAGCTCGCTGCAACCTCCACCTCCCAGCTCAAGCGGTCCTCCCACTTCAGCCTACCGAGTAGCTGGGACTACAGGATTGTGTCACCATGCCCGATTAAGTTTTGTATTTTTATAGAGATGGGGTTTTGTCATGTTGCCCAGGCTGGTCTCAAACTCCTGAGCTCAAGCGAACTGCCTGCCTCGGCCTCCCAGAGTACTAGGATTACAGGTGTGAGTCACTGCGCCTCGTCGGAAATGTGTCTTTTTAACACATTCCCTAGGTTATACTAATGCATGCTAAAATTGAGAACACTGAGCTTTTTCAGCCCAGAGCCTGTGTTCACATTTCCTTGGAGGCGTTATGGATTTTCATGCCCTCACATGTTCTATGTTCTTACTACTTTAACTTCTCTGTAAACAGAGAAGCTTTTATTTTTTTTTTTTAAAAGAAAAACAAAAACAGTATCTAAGACTTGAGCCCAATCTCTCCTTTGCTCCTTTAGAAGAAGATAAGGCTTTGTATTTGAAGGGCTCTTTTTTGGTTCTGCTTCATTTAATAAAAAATATTTTTTTTCTGTTTTGCAGTCCCATGAGCGTGTAAGCAAGCGTCTACATCAGAGATTCCAGGCCTGGGTAGATAAATGGACCAAGGAGCATGTGCCCCGTGAAATGGCAGCAGAGACCAGCAAGTGGCTCATGGGTGAGGGGCTGGAGGGCCTGGTGCCCTGTACCACCACCTGTGATACAGAGACCCTGCATTTTGTGAGCATTAACAAGTATCGTGTCAAATACGGCACAGTATTCAAAGCCCCTTAACTGCAAAGCCAGAGCAGATAACTTGGGGTGTGTGTGGGGGTGTGTGTGTAGGCCTATGCATTCACACACTGAAGAAACAAGGAAGATGCCTTTCAAGCCTCACTGGGCCTCTCTGGGACATGGCCACCTGACCTGTGTGTGGCTGGTGCAGCCTGGCACCAAGTGGGCTACCTGTTAGGAACATGAATACCTTACAAAGCTGAAGCTGGAACTTTTCCAAAGGGTTTTGGGTATAGCCTGCCCTGGAGGGGAAGGAAGTCCTTGCAAGCAAAGACGTGCAGTTTGCTTGCACACACCAGCAGAGCTAAGACTGGAGTCTCCTGTGGCCTAACTTTCAGTGAGGGAACCGGATGCTGTTCACACTTTTGACTGGATGGAGATGCATTTACAAAACAGACTGGGGAAGGACTTAATACTCAGATGGATTGGAACTATCATGGTCACTGCTCCTCTCCCCTCCCCACAAAAGGAAAAAAAAAAAAAACTGGATTTGATTTTTTTTTTTCTGGTCACTTGAGCACATCTAAGATCACCCATTAGGTTTTATCTGGGACCTGCAGTTTGGCTTTGGGATTGATCATCTTGTGGATTTTATTCCTGACGAATCCCTTGCTGCCTACCCTTTCCTTTGGTTCTCAACCTCAACGAGTTCAAATCAGTCGTCCTTTTTAGCTCCCGTGGAACTGTTTTGTATCTGCCTCTTTACTAGTCTACCCTAGTGCCATCCACCAGCTTTACTCTCTGACACACACATGCACACACACACGATTTTAACTTGTTTTTTTGTACATAATGTACATACTGTCAATTTTTTATTAAAAGAAATATGCTTTGATGTGCTAGCATAATTGCTCTAGCTTCTTGTGTACCATAGTACTATGTGGCTTCAGATTTAGTACCTATGAACAGATGTACAAGACATTTATTACACTTTTTACCAAAGGGAGTTACCATTGTAGTACTTTTGTGTAAAACTTGTCTTCCCCTTTGCCCCCAACTTTTTTTTTTTTTTTTTTTTTGTAAATAAATAAAGCTTGGTTCTTACTTAAGGAATAAACTGTCAACCCACGTCCCTTGTCCTCACCAGAAAATACTGTGAAGCAGGGATTTTGGTTTCAGTTCCTTATCCAGGGTAGAAACAGGATTTTGCTTTAAATACTTGTTACTTGTTCCAAATCAAAATATTCCAAAATCTTAGAATACTTCAGTCTTTTAGTACATGTTTTTTCCCCTTGTTCAACTATCTGAAAATATTTTATATTTGGGTAAGTTGTCAAGCTATGTAGTTTGTATTTCTATATATTTTTTCTTATTCCCATTGGTGATGGATGGGGATGAGCAACTTAAATACCAAACCAGTATTTGAAAAAAAGTGTGTATAAGGCATGTGGTATACCTTATAAATGGGGCTGGGAGGGAGAGAATTTGAAATGGGATACCTATTTTTTTAATTACATAAATTTAAACTAGCATTTAAACATGAATGATTAGAATTTTTCTATGTGGTTAACCTGGACTTTCTGAACAAAGACCAACTGAGCCCCTCCCAGTACTCTGGTGGATTTTTCTTCAGCAACCATTACGCAAGTCTTAGTCGTAAGCAGCAATGTTTTGTGTGTTTTATGTTTGCTTTTTAGTTAAAAATCACCACCACCAAAAAGAAAAATTTTTTGGCTCTTGGATTTTCAAAATACATGGTAGACCTGATTTTAGGCTTTTATTATTGTTTAAAGACAAAGTCTCACTTTATGACCCACACTGGAGTGCAGTGGCACAATCATAGCTCACTGCAGGCTTGACCTCCCAGGCTCAAGCAGTCCTCCCACCTCAGCCCCCTGAGTAGCTGCACACCACCACACCCAGCTAATTTTTTAACTTTTTGTAGAGACAGGGTCTTGCTATGCTGCCTAGGCTGGTCTCAAACTCCCCTCCTCAAGCTGTCCTCCCACCTCGGCCTCCCAAAGTGCTGAGATTACAGGTGTGAGCCACCAGAGTCGGCCTGATTTTAGGCTGCTTTTGTACTGGGGAGAGGAGACTGTGAGCCAAAGTGTAGGGTGCCAAAAAGAGCTTTGTGGGATAAGATTTTAGGGCAAAACTGGGGCAATGTCTAACTTGGGAGTGGTCATATGTACTGATTTTGGGGAAAGATCCTGAGGTTTTCTCAGACATGATTCACCTATTCTCCTGTGTTCCCTCAAGAAAGGTCATGTTGACCTGGAACCATAGGGGAAATTGGTGGGGTGTGATCAGGGTCAGCCCTGGCTGTTGCTGCCCCTGCACAGTGTTACATCCAGAGCACCTGCCTGCAGGTCAGGATAGGATTTCAAGGCCAGTTCAGGAGAAAGTCCCAACCCACCAGTGCAACCAACAGAAGACAGTTTTACCTATAGCCTGGGTTTTCACAAGTAGCATTTTTATTCCTCCTGCTGTCTGACATCTGAGCTCCAAGCTCTAAACCCAACCTGTATTATATGCAGCAGCAGGTTATCTTTATTTTAAATCACATTTGGCATTCTGTACTTAGTCACCTTTCCGTGTGATTTGCATTTGAAATGTTGTAAACTTGGTCCGTATTTCCATTAAAATATCAGGGCTAATCTTGTGTATTTTTTTTTTTTTTTTTTTTGTTCCTAATGATTTTATAGACACTCTTGGCAACCCCAGGAGAAAAAAACAAAGCTGTCAGTGGAGTACTAGGGGTGAGAATGAAACTGGAGTTCTGTTTCTGGTATTATGACTTCCCTGGACTCTACAGTCCTGTATGGTGAAATACATTTTTCCACTGGAATCGTCAATGCCATGACTGTTCTAACACCTCAAACTCCAGAGTTTCTGGTGATGTGCAAGAGTTAGCAATATACATTCAGTAAAGCCTGTAATCGAGGAAGTCGTGGTAACTTGGGCATATAGCTCTACTTTCCTGCTCACTAACACCCTGACCTCCGTCCGGTATGAAAACACCTATTCCGGGTAGTCTGGCTCTCCACGTTAAGCAAACACCACTTTCTGTGTTCAGCGACAGCTAGAGCCAGAGGTCTCCCTGCCGGTTGCTGCTTCTGAGGCTGGGTCTGCAGCAGCTGAGGCTCGTGCCCTTCTTGCCGAATGGCCTAAGTCTCTGTTCCGAGACTTTCAGGAGTTCTCAGCGTCAAATTTCCCATTTTATTTTGAGATTTGCCCTGCGGCCCACTATCTCGGACAACATAGGGGAGCCTCAAAAACACAGTTTCTAGCTTCCAACTCGGCTCAAGGTTCAGACAGCAGCTGGGCTTCCGAGTGCCGCCGGTGTGCCAAGAAAAGCTGCCCGGGACCGGGAGGCGCCCTCTGGACGCCGGAACCTTTGGTTTCCTGCCGTGGAGCGGGACTGTAGCGCCAGGGGCCTTCCGGAAAGAGGAGCGAGAGCTCGGCGATGGCGGCTGCGCCGGCCCTGAAGCACTGGCGCACCACGCTCGAACGGGTGGAGAAGTTCGTGTCGCCACTCTACTTTACGGACTGTAACCTCCGCGGCAGGTGTGGCCCTGGTCTCGGTAGCCGGCCGACCGCATCCGTGCGCTTCAGGCTTTCCTTCCGGGGAGAAACCCAAGCTGCAGCCACCCGGGCCGCGGGATGAAGTGCTCGCCGCGGGCAGGGCAGAGGCCGGGGAGGAGGGGGTAGGGAATGGACTGCCGCAGCGCGGCCAGGCAGCCCTCTTGGCGGAGGATCCAGGGAAAGTGCGGCCCCACTGGCCAGCTGGCACCCAGGCGGAAACCGGGCGGCCTCCAGCATGTGCCCACTGGCCCGTCCTACGCAGGCTTTTTGGGGCCAGCTGCCCTGTGGCTGCGCTCTCCAGCTTCCTGACGCCAGATAGGCTTCCCTACCAGGAGGCAGTCCAGCGGGACTTCCGCCCAGCACAGGTCGGCTGCAGCTTCGGACCCACGTAGGTAACGCCCAGCGGGTGGGCGGGGCTACGGGTCTGAGGGAAGTCCCTACCTAGCTCCCGGCCACACCTTCGTTGTCCGCCGTTTGCCCTAGGCAACTACGTGGGATCGAGCAGCACCCTCTGCTGGGAACAGCTCCCTGGTCCCTCAGTCTTCAGGGGATGGTTTTCATCCCCACGTAGCCGCTTCTGGACATCCCTTAGGAAGGGCACCCTAGGGATCACGAACCTTTGACGCCTCTGCCTCTTTCCCTCATCTTGCTTCTCACCTTGTGGCTCTTTTCTTGTGGCTCAAAGCTGAGTACCTTGTGACACTGCAGATTCTTGGAGAGTTTCAAGCCCCGGCCGACACTTTATCCAAGGAAGGATATCAGGATAGGGCTTCTACCTCTGGGCCTATCACAACAGCTCTCTTGCAGATGGTGGACCTGCTGGTTCCGGGTGGAACTGACCATCCCAGAGGCATGGGTAGGCCAGGAAGTTCACCTTTGCTGGGAAAGTGATGGAGAAGGTCTGGTGTGGCGTGATGGGGAACCTGTCCAGGTGAGAAACCCTGCCCTAGGGCCAGGTATGGCCACATTTCAGCCCTGAAATGACTGCAGCCCTTCTCCTGTGGACTCTAGAGAAGCCACAGCTGAGTTGCTCTGCCTACAGGGTGGTATCAGGATTTCAGGACTAAGGAAGTTGTCACTTGGGCATCTCTGCAATTGGTCCTTAGTTTTTATTCCATGTAATACAAACTTATAGGAAAACATTTCAAACAGTTCTAGATAAAGTAATGGATCTCTCCCTATCACCCATCCCATTCCCCAGCTATAACCACTGTTAAGTGTCTTGTTCATGCTCCACCCTTATCAGGTTTAGTCCTTATACTCCTATCTAGTAGGTCTTTATACCCATTTACAGATTAAGAAACTGAGATGTGTAGAGGTTAGTTCACTCACTCAGGTTCACACAGCTTCCATTTCAAGTTGGATTGACTCTCAATCTGGGGTTAAGACTGTTCTTCCTGGCTACAAGAAGGCAGAGACCTTCCCTCCCTCCCTTCACTGACTCAGCAAATATCCCCTGGTGTCCATTCTGAGCCATACCCTTAAGCACTAGGGTGTGGCAGAGAATGAGGCAAACCTGCCCTTAACTTCATGGAGTTTCTTTTCAGGTATTTATTTGGGGGTGCAGAGGCCACCAGAATCCACACTCAGGCCGCCTAACCCCTTTCCAGGGCCCTTCCCATAAGACCATGGCTTTGCCACTGGTAAACAGGGGCTATTTGGTGCTCATGGTGCTGGCTGCCATGGGAATTGGGGCATCTACTGCCAAGGGTCCCTGATTTGCCAATCTTGGCCCTGCTTGGGAGAGAGGACCCAGAGCTGGGGACCAGATGGAGGGACCTGTCTCCCCATGGCTTACACTTTATCTGAACTGTCCAAAGGCCTCAAGCCTTGTCTCTCTCACTCCCCTCCCTACTAGGGTTTAACCAAAGAGGGTGAGAAGACCAGCTATGTCCTGACTGACAGGCTGGGGGAAAGAGACCCCCGAAGGTGAGTCCCTGTGCCCTGGTTGACCAGTGCTGTCAGGGAGGGAGTACCAGTGAGCAAGGAGGAGCTGAGGCCCAGAGTGATCTCAGAAGCACCCCTCTGCTCCAGCACAATCATCCTCACATCTCATTGTTTGCTTTTTAAAAGCATGATTTTTTCCTAACCATAAAAATAATGGGCTGGGTGCAGTGACCCACACTACCTGGGAGGCTGAGGTGGGAGGATCACCTGAGCCCAGGAGGCCGAGGCTGCAGTGAGCCATGATCACACCACTGCACTACAGCCTGGGCAACAGAGTGACTTTGTCTCAAAAATAATAATGTTTGCCTTGTGGAAAGCACAAAGAAAGAAATAACTACTGTTATTCCACTCCCTAGAATAGAGATGAACATTATTAACATCTCAGCATTCATGTTCTTTTTTTTTCTTTTTTTTTTTTTTTTTTTTTTTTTGAGACAAAGTCTCCCTCTGTCGCCAAGGCTGGAGTACAGTGGCGCGATCTCAGCTCACTGCAACTTCTACCTCCCAGGTTCAAGTGATTCTCGTGCCTCAGCTTCCTGAGTAGCAGGGATTACAGGTGTGTGCCACCACGCCCAGCTATTTTTTTGTATTTTTAGTAGAGAAAGGGTTTCACCATGTTGGCCAGGCTGGTCTCAAACTCTTGACCTCAGGTAATCCACCCTTCTCAGCTTCCCAAAGTGCTGAAATTACAGGTGCAAGCTACCGCGCCCAGCCCAGTATTCATGTTCTTGGTGTATCTTTCCAGCATAGTTTTTTTTTGTTTTTTTTTGGTTTTGTTTTGTTTTGTTTTTTTGAGACGGAGTTTCACTTTTGTTACCCAGGCTGGAGTGCAATGGCGCAATCTCGGCTCACTGCGACCGCCGCCTCCCAGGTTCAAGCAATTCTTCTGCTTCAGCCTCCCTAGCAGCTGAGATTACAGGTGCCCACCACCATGCCCAGCTAATTTTTTGTATTTTTAGTAGAGATGGGGTTTCACTCTGTTGGCCAGGCTGGTCTCAAACTCCTGACCTCAGACTATCCACCCACTTCAGCCTCCCAAAGTGCTGGGATTACAGGCATGAGCCACTGTGCCCGACTCATCCTGGTGTAGTTTTTACTAGTTGAGATTGTATCCTGACTTCTTACATTCCATGTTATAACATGGACATTTTATGACACCATTAAAAACACTTCTTAAGACGTTATTATTGTATTTTATATTGATTGAACACTGTTTCAGATGCTTCCAGACACTGGGAGTATGGTGGTGAATAAAATAGTCCTTGCCAACAAAGGGAGACAGGTCTACTCATATAATTACAAAGCTGAAGGCTCTGGAAGAAAATCTTGGGTAGTCCACTGAGGAATTTGCTCTAGACTTAGTGGGGAAGTGGAGTCAGCAAGGCCTCCCTAAGGAAGTCGTGTTTGTTCTCTGAAGCCTGAGTATGGCATCACCACAGCCCAGCCTGTTCTCCAATGAATGGCCCGCCCATGTTAGCCATGTTGGTTTTAGATCTTGGGTCTAAAAGTTCAAGCCTGGGAGATCCGAACATGCTTTTAATATGCAAAGAGGGTTCCAAGACCAAGGCAGTGCTTTGCAAAGACAACTTTGGAAATATAAGACTAAACAGCAGTGTAATTTACATGATTCCAAACTGCTACTTATTCTCTCTGACAGCAGGACATAGGATCCATCTGGTGTTTGTACCCCAACCCTCCCACATGCGCTCTTGACACACTGTGGGATACTCTGGGTAGTGGATCCTGAAAGCAGACAGGTTGGCCTCAGCTGGATGCCTCCTGGGTGCCCCCTCCTCAAGTCCCCAGAGTGCTGTGCCAGTCCCTTAGCCTGAGGCTGTCTCCCCATGTTTGTAGCCTCACCCTCTATGTGGAAGTAGCCTGCAATGGGCTCCTGGGGGCCGGGAAGGGAAGCATCATTGCAGCCCCTGATCCTGAGAAGATGTTCCAGCTGAGCCGGGCTGAGCTGGCTGTGTTCCACCGAGATGTCCACATGCTCCTGGTGGATCTGGAGCTGCTGCTGGGCATAGCCAAGGTATTTGACACCCCCTGTACCCCCTGCTACCCTCTAGAGCCCTGCTGCAAGAAGGTTGTTCTTTGGGTCAGATAAATGGGACTCTGGGAATCCAGAGTAGGAAGAGGGTTTCCACCTGCTTGAGGGTTGAGAGAATTTTCCTATGTGAAGGGGAGGAGGGAGATGGTGCTGAGCAGGGGGACCAGCAGGGAAAAAGGGTTGGAGGTCAGGGGAGCTCTGCTGAGAGCCCTGAGGAGATCAGTGGGGCCTAGGTCTGGAAGCCATGCTTGAAAAGGGGATTAAGGGGCAGAACCCTGCTGCAGGGCCTCGGGAAGGACAACCAGCGCAGCTTTCAGGCCCTGTACACAGCCAACCAGATGGTGAACGTGTGTGACCCTGCCCAGCCCGAGACCTTCCCAGTGGCCCAGGCCCTGGCCTCCAGGTTCTTTGGCCAACGTGGAGGTGAAAGCCAACACACCATTCATGCCACAGGGCACTGCCACATTGATACAGGTAGGACAGCAGCTGGTTGGGCTGGCTGGGGAGGCAGGAGTGCCCTTGAAGACCTGGATGTGTCCTAGAAGCACTGTGTGATGCTCAGCAAGTTCCTGCCCCTCTTGGACCTGAGTTTTCCCCATCTGTAAAATGGGACCAGGGGGCTGGACTGTGGGCTCTGCTTGCTTTGGATTCACTTATTCTTTTTTTTTTTTTTTTTTTGAGATGGAGTCTTAGTCTTGTCACCTAGGGTGAAGTGCAATGGTGTGATCTCAGCTCCCTGCAACCTCTGCCTCCTGGGTTCAAGTGATTCTCCTGCCTCAGCCTCCTGAGTAGCTGGGATTACAGGCACCCACCACAACGCCTGGCTAATTTTTGTATTTTTAGTAGAGACGAGGTTTCACCACACTGGTCAGACTGGTCTCGAACTTCTGACCTTGGGTGATCCGCCTGCCTTGGCCTCCCAAAGTACTGGGATTATAGACATGAGCCACTGTGCCCAGCCTCATTTATTCTTTCAACAAAATATGATGCCTCGTGGGGCCCATGCTAGATATTGAGGGTAGGATTATAGAGAAGGATTCAGCAGGCAGAGTTGGTGTCACAATGGTGGGGAGTCTGGGGCACTGGAGAGCACAGAAGAGGTACTTACTCCAGCTGGGCTGGGGGATTCCAGAGAGGCTTCCTCAAGTTTGCAGTGTCTGAGTTTTATGGGAAATCCACGTTTTTAACAAGCTCCTGAAGGTATTGATTCTGATGCAGCTGGAGTTTTGGGATCACAGAACAAGGGCTTTCTCTGCTGTGCCAAGATGTAGGGTAAGGTGTGAGAGGTTCTAAACTGGTAAGGAAGGAACTGTGGCCTGGGGGTCAGGAGAGGCTGTAGCACCTCTGACAGGACAGCCGGATCCATCCTGGGAGCCACGCCCCTGTTCCCAGGTATCTGTCAAGTGTGTGCAGCGGCAGGGTAGTCCCTGCTGCCTCTCGTAGGATCCTCTAGGGGATGTCTAATTCCCCAAGAGGACTGAAGCTATTCCGGGACCTGGAGCCTCCATTTCCTGACCTGTATAATTGGCCTTATAGCACTGCCGCCTCCTTTCCCCAGCCCCCCCTCCCACCTTGCTGGAGTGAAGTGAAGTGACCGCTCAGGAGAGACACCACAGGGCTTTCCAGGGTGAAGGGCCTGGGATGGGAGGGAGGCTAGGTGACCCTCTGGAACCCCAGCGCGGGCCTGGTCAGCCTTGCCGCTCCCTCCATCCTCCACCCCACTCCCTGTTTAGCCTGGCTTTGGCCCTTCAAAGAGACCATGAGGAAATGTGCCCGGAGCTGGGTGACCGCCCTGCAGCTCATGGAGCGAAACCCTGAGTTCATCTTTGCCTGCTCCCAGGTCAGAGGGACAGCTGTGAGGGGGAAGGGAAGCACGTGGCCCTCCCTGGAGCTCCACAGGCCCTGAAGGTTTCCTGGGCCTGGGGGCAGGGCTGCTCCTCACCCTTAGCCACCCACTGAGTCCCATATGCTCTGTCCTGGGTGGGGCCCTCATCACTCTGGGCCCAGCTCCCCTCAACCTGCCCACAGGCGCAGCAGCTGGAGTGGGTGAAGAACCGCTACCCTGGCCTGCACGCCCGCCTCCAGGAGTTTGCGCGCCGTGGGCAGTTTGTGCCTGTGGGGGGCACCTGGGTGGAGATGGTAAGTGCACTGAGCACCCCTCAGCCTTGAACCGTATGACAACGGCCTTCCCTCAGGTAGCCCCAGCCCTCCTGGCTTTGCTGGTGACTTTCCGCAGGCCACTCATCCCCTGTGTGGCAGGGCTGGCTCATTAGTGCCTGGGATCTCAGGGCCTGGGACTTGAAGGGGGAGGAGAGCCTCCAGCACTGTGACAAGTTGCATGGCCTAGTCCTAGGCACCCCTTCAGGCAGATGGACAGTCAGGCCTGAAGGACAGGGGCCCTTACTGAGTTCCGGCTGTAACTCGCATGTTGGAGCAGCCCTGGCTTCTTCTGCAGGGAGTGGGTTGGCCTGAGTGCCTGCCTGCTCCGCATCCAGCACTGACCTGGGCTGCCTCCCACTTCCTTCACTGCCAGGATGGGAACCTGCCCAGTGGAGAGGCCATGGTGAGGCAGTTTTTGCAGGGCCAGAACTTCTTTCTGCAGGAGTTTGGGAAGATGTGTTCCGAGGTAGGCTGAGAGCTGCTGCATCAGGCTGTGGGCAAGTGGGGCTGGCGCTCGACTTGGAGTGCTGAGGGGCTGAGGCTGGGGTGAGTCCACCTGGAGCTCTGGTTCCTGCACTCCAGGATCCTCTTTCCCAGCAGTTCTGGCTGCCGGACACCTTTGGCTACTCAGCACAGCTCCCCCAGATCATGCACGGCTGTGGCATCAGGCGCTTTCTCACCCAGAAATTGAGCTGGAATTTGGTGAATTCCTTCCCAGTAAGCAGGGACCCGGGGGGGTGTCAGGGTCAGAGTGGGTCAAAGTCCCACCTGGCCCATTTGCCTCTTCCCCCTTATTGAGGGGTCCTAGACAGACCACCAAACCCTCACTCTGCTTCTGCCAGGGTCACATAGCAGGCAGGGGCAGGACCAAGTCTGGAAGGCCTGGCGTGCCTCAGCCCTGACTCTGGCCTCTCTGCCCTGCCTCTGTTTCTCTGCTGGTAGCACCATACTTTTTTCTGGGAGGGGCTGGATGGCTCCCGCGTACTGGTCCACTTCCCACCTGGCGACTCCTATGGGATGCAGGGCAGCGTGGCGGAGGTGAGGGGTCACCTAGGGTGGTGGGGTAGGGGCAGGCTGGAGAGGGCTGGCTTGTCCCAGGCTGATCCATGCTGGCCTGCCCTCACCTGTCTAGGTGCTGAAGACTGTGGCCAACAACCGGGACAAGGGGCGGGCCAACCACAGTGCCTTCCTCTTTGGCTTTGGGGATGGGGGTGGTGGTCCCACCCAGACCATGCTGGACCGCCTGAAGCGACTGAGCAATACGGATGGGCTGCCCAGGTCAGGCCGGGCCTTGGCTCTCCTTTAGCCCCAACCTGGGCCCTTGCCATGAGCCCTGCCTTCCCTCAGACATTGGACCCAACCCCTCATCTGGACCTTGTCCTGTCCCAATCCTAGACCACGGGTTCCTCCAAACTTCCACCCTGGGGATGGGTGGGGGAAAAGCTGAAGGTGGTAAGGGCTCCAGCCCACCAGAGAGAGAGGCTCTCCTAGGGCGTCCGGGGCTGGCAATGTGTGGACGGGGAGCTTTCTGGAGTGGCTCCTTTCTGTAGGGGCTGGATCCTTTGCTCTGGTGTGGAAGAAGGGTGAGCCATGTGGTCTCCAAGGCTGGGAGACCCAGACTTGTGGTCTCCTCAGGGTGCAGCTATCTTCTCCAAGGCAGCTCTTCTCGGCACTGGAGAGTGACTCGGGGCAGCTGTGCACATGGGTTGGGGAGCTCTTCTTGGAGCTGCACAATGGCACATACACCACCCATGCCCAGGTCAGGGGCAGGTTGCAGGGCCGTGCAGGGAGGGTGTGCCCTTGATCTGCAGAGGGTCAGAGAAGGCAGCAGGGGAGAGAGCCCAGGCCAGATCTAGGGGAAGAGAAGTTTGGAGGAGAGAAGTTCAAGACCTGGGTTGGTCAAGAAAGCTTGAAGGAGGCAGTGTCCCTGAAGAAAGGGGTTTGGGCTGCGGGGAGAAGAGGGAAGACATTTAAGGCAGGTCACTTCCAGAGGCCTTCTCCACGAGGCCCTTGGGGGTTCCTCAGGGATTCTGAGCAAGGGAGGGCTTTGGAAGGTGTCCTGGGATACCTAAGCAGGCTCCAGACTAATCTTCCCATCCCGGGCTCAGATCAAGAAGGGGAACCGGGAATGTGAGCGAATCCTGCACGATGTGGAGCTGCTCAGTAGCCTGGCCCTGGCCCGCAGTGCCCAGTTCCTATACCCAGCAGCCCAGCTGCAGCACCTCTGGAGGTCAGCCTGGTTCTGTCCCTGCCACCCACCTGACTGCTCACTGCAGATACCTCTGTGGCTGCCCCTCCCAGTCTTCCCATCCCTGCCCTTGGCCCCTGCAGGCTCCTGCTTCTGAACCAGTTCCATGATGTGGTGACTGGAAGCTGCATCCAGATAGTTGCAGAGGAAGCCATGTGCCACTACGAAGGTTAGGCTCACAATAGTCCTTCCCGCTCTCTCCAATGCCAGGGCTGAGCCCGGAGTGTCTCCTGTGGGATACCCATGGGCTCATTCCAGACCTGTTGCCCACCTATGACCAGCCAGTCTCTCCTCAGACATCCGTTCCCATGGCAATACACTGCTCAGCACCGCAGCCGCAGCCCTGTGTGCTGGGGAGCCAGGTCCCGAGGGCCTCCTCATCGTCAACACGCTGCCCTGGAAGCGGACCGAAGTGATGGCCCTGCCCAAGCCGGGTGGGGCCCACAGCCTAGGTACAAGCTGAGGGGAAGGGTTGCTATTGCAGCAGGAAGGATGGAGGCCAGACAGATCAGGCCTGGGATACCCCTAGGGATCTGGGTGCCCCTGACTGGAGAGTAGTAGCTCATCTTCCACCACCCCACCCCCACCTATGCAAGCTTCCTGAAAGGTCAGGAAGGCTGCACTGATGCCCAGGCCTCACCCCCAGCCCTGGTGACGGTGCCCAGCATGGGCTATGCTCCTGTTCCTCCCCCCACCTCACTGCAGCCCCTGCTGCCCCAGCAGCCTGTGTTCGTACTGCAAGAGGTGAGTCCTGCATGTCCTAGGGGGCAGGAGCTGTGCTGGGATGCTTTCTGACAATTGAGCTCCCCTGCCTGGAGCAAGTAGTGAGGCGGGGCTGGGGTTGGGGTGGGAGGACTTTTGGTGTGGGAAGCCCCTACAGACTCAGCCTCAAGGCCTCCTCCCACAAAGACTGACGGCTCCGTGACTCTGGACAATGGCATCATCCGAGTGAAGCTGGACCCAACTGGCCGCCTGACATCCTTGGTCCTGGTGGCCTCTGGCAGGTGCCAACTCCTTACTGCCCTTTCCCAGTGCCTGGCAAGGAGACCCCAGCCCGTTTCCTCTGTCCCCTGGCCGCAACACTGCCCACAGCAGCCCACCAGTGGCTGTGGGCTGGAACCCACACATGGAGCAGGGCAGGCTGGGTAGTAGTCGCCTGTCCCCTGGGTCTACTCACTCCACCCTACCCCACCAAGAGCAGCTGGAGGGAGCAAGGTCAGATGGTTGTACAGCATCAATCCCATGTCCTTCCAGGGAGGCCATTGCTGAGGGTGCCGTGGGGAACCAGTTTGTGCTGTTTGATGATGTCCCCTTGTACTGGGATGCATGGGACGTCATGGACTACCACCTGGAGACACGGTATGGGCTGGGCAGCATGTGGGGATGGTGGAGGTGGCAGGAACACAGGCTGCTCTGGCTCAGTATGTCCACCCCTGTCCCATAGGAAGCCTGTGCTGGGCCAGGCAGGGACCCTGGCAGTGGGCACCGAGGGTGGCCTGCGGGGCAGCGCCTGGTTCTTGCTGCAGATTAGCCCCAACAGTCGACTTAGCCAGGAGGTCGTGCTGGATGTTGGCTGCCCCTATGTCCGCTTCCACACCGAGGTAGTGGTGGCGGGGGACGGGGTGGCTGTTTTCCCCAAGTGTGCTTGGTAAGGAGGGGCCAGCCCCAGGCCTGGGTGTGTCTCTTCCTTCCCTGACTTCCACCCTCCATCCTGCTCCCAGGTACACTGGCATGAGGCCCACAAGTTCCTGAAGGTGGAGTTCCCTGCTCGCGTGCGGAGTTCCCAGGCTACCTATGAGATCCAGTTTGGGCACCTGCAGCGACCTACCCACTACAATACTTCTTGGGACTGGGCTCGATTTGAGGTCTGACATGGCAGGGTGCGAGTGGCCTTTCCTCCCTGGCTGGGGAGACTGCTTGTGTGGTACAGGCTGGGGAGGAAGAGGATAATCAACATTTGCTGCTTCCTAAGGTGCGTGCCAGGCATTGCACTAAATGCTTTACATTGGCCGGGCACGGTGGCTCATGCCTGTAATCCCAGCACTTTGGGAGGCCGAGGCAGGTGGATTGCCTGAGTTCAGGAGTTCAAGACCAGCCTGGCCAACATGGTGAAACCCCGTCTCTACTAAAAATACAAAAATTGGCTGGGCGCAGTGGCTCAGGCCTGTAATCTCAGCACTTTGGAAGGCCGAGGCGGGCGGATCACGAGGTCAAGAGATCAAGACCATCCTGGACAACATGGTGAAGGCCTGTCTCTACTAAAAATAAAAAAAAATTAGCTGGGTGTGGTGGCACACGCCTGTAGTCCCAGCTACTTGGGAGGCTGAGGCAGGAGAATCGCTTGAACCCTTTAGGTGGAGGTTGCAGTGAGCTGAGATTATGCCACTGCACTGCAGCCTGGTGACAGAGTGAGACTCCATCTCAAAAAAAAAAAAAATTAACCGGGTGTGGTGGTACATGCCCTGTTATCCCAGCTACTTGGGAGGCTGAGGCAGGAGAATCACTTGAACCCAGGAGGCGGAGGTTGCAGTGAGCCCAGATCATGCCACTGCACTCCAGCCTGGGTGACAGACTGAGATCCTGTGTGAAAAAAACAAAAAAAGTTTTGCATTTAATTTGATACTCATGATCATTCGGTGGGGTAAGTACTATTATTTATTCCCATTTCACAGATAGGAAACTGAGGCTTAGGCAGGTTGGGTGGCATGCCCAGAGCCCCGTGCAGTGGGAGCTGGAGTTCAGTTGTGTGGTTCTAGAGCTTGTGGTCAGCCTAGTGACAGGAGCTCTGGAGTCTACAAGCACAGAGAGGGGCACAGGGCCGCCAAGTGGGTCTTGGATCTGCTCTCCAGGTGTGGGCCCACCGCTGGATGGATCTGTCAGAACACGGCTTTGGACTGGCCCTGCTCAACGACTGCAAGTATGGCGCATCAGTGCAAGGCAGCATCCTCAGCCTCTCGCTGTAAGTGGGGTACCCACCAGGCCTGGGAGCTGGCATGGGGACATGGGTCTTCCCGGCCACAACTCCACCAGCTTCAGCCTGGCCCCTACTCACTCTCCTTACCCCAGCTTGCGGGCGCCTAAAGCCCCGGACGCTACTGCTGACATGGGGCGCCACGAGTTCACCTACGCGCTGATGCCCCACAAGGGTGAGTGCTGGGGACGGTGGGGCCTTCCTGCATCCCTAGACACCTCTCTGCCCTTCTGTGAGCCAAACCCCAGCAGCCTGGCTCCCTGTTCCTTCTAGGGACATGGGAGGGTAGCCCCCACTCTCCACCAGCATTGTTTCCTGGTCATTCCCCAGGCTCTTTCCAGGATGCTGGCGTTATCCAAGCTGCCTACAGCCTAAACTTCCCCCTATTGGCTCTGCCAGCCCCCAGCCCAGCGCCCGCCACCTCCTGGAGTGCTTTTTCCCTGTCTTCACCCGCGGTCGTATTGGAGACTGTCAAGCAGGCAAGGGGTGGGATGTGCTGGGGGCGGGGTCCTGGACTGGGCCCGCCCTCGGCCCCGCCCACCAGCCCTGTCCCTCTGCAGGCGGAGAGCAGCCCCCAGCGCCGCTCGCTGGTCCTGAGGCTGTATGAAGCCCACGGCAGCCACGTGGACTGCTGGCTGCACTTGTCGCTGCCGGTTCAGGAGGCCATCCTGTGAGTGGCGGTGCGGGATGGGAGTGGGGGTAGAGTCTCGCCCTCGCAGAGCCCTCATGGCCCCTCCTGTTCTCCAGCTGCGACCTCTTGGAGCGACCGGACCCTGCTGGCCACTTGCCCCTTCGGGACAGCCGCCTGAAGCTCACCTTTTCTCCCTTCCAAGTGCTGTCCCTGTTGCTCGTGCTTCAGCCTCCACCACACTGAGTCCCTGGGGCTGGGGTTTTGTTTGTGGAAGGTTCTGGGGACTCCTAATTTCTGTTTCCCCAGCCTAAAGCAGTGATCAGTCTCTTCTTGTGGAATAAATCCTTGGATCAGGAACCCTGCTGGTAGCCACTGCTCGCTCCCCTTAGGGCCCATCCTCAGGCTTGGGGTCGGGGTGGGAGGTCTGGGGTGGGATGGTTTCCCAAGTATTTGGTGGGTAGGGGCAAGATCCTAAAGTACCTCTGTGTGCAGGGTCTGGGTTGCAGCCCCCACAAGAGATTGGTGGCCTCGAGTGACCAAAAGCCAATGAAGAGACCATGAGTTGAGAAGCTCCCCTCTGTGCCAGCAGGCAAAGGGCCTGGGCCTGGGGCTGGGGAGGGGCCGAAGGGTGGGTTTTGCCTGGCTCCTGCCAGGATGGGAGAATAGCCCTGGACCCTGGAGAATCTGAACTGGAGGAGCTATGGCTCCTGGGCGGCCTGGGGCCAGGGTCTTTGTACCACCTCTGAGGGGCTGTCCCTGCAGAGGCAAACTGTCCTCTGATAGAGCCAGAGACTTGAGGACTGGTATGGGGGCTCAGTTTTGCCTTGTGAGGAGCTGGGCCTCCTGTCCCCAGGACTGGGCAGCAGGCCCTTCCTACCTAGCCATCTCAGACCAAGAGGTGCCAAGAAGTTCAAATTTATCAGTTTATTAAAAATGCAGCATTTTTCACATGAGCTTTAAAGATGTGGAAGGTGGGGTACAATTAAAAACATGAGAGTTGTGCAGGGAACAGCCATAGGGCCTGTTTGCACCTTCAGATATTGCCTGCTCCCAAGAATTCAGACCCCAAGATTCAGGGCAAGATAAGAAAGGGTGAGTGCAGCAAGGAGACCCTCCTGCTAAGAGGCTGAGGTCCCCTCTGGGTCCAAGGATGGGGTGTCAGCCTTGACCTTCCGGGGTCTGCGGTGGCCTGGGGGAAGAACAGGCAAGATGGTGAGCTCAGACTCCCAGGGGCTGCCGTGGCAGCCTCTCCCCCACCTTTGTTCACGCGCTCCTAGGCCACCATCCCATCCTCTCCTGTAGAGCCAGCTGCTGGGAGTGATGAGGAAAGCCCACCAGAAGCCGCCTGTCGTCCCTTTCTCCTCCCCTTCTTGGGCACTGTGGGAACTTCTGGGTCCTGCTGGAGGCTGGTCCCCTCAGGCCGCTGAGTTGCAGTCCTCTCAGGAAGGTCTCTCTTTGCCCTTCGTGTCCTGGAAAGGGCCTTGCTTGGAGGCGAAGGGTCCTGGATGGAGGAGACATGGGTCCCTGAGGGGCTCAGAGAGCAGTTTAGAGGTTGGTTAGGGCCCACTATTCCCCCCGCCCTCTTAGGGTAAGGCAGCTGCCTAGGAGGGGCAGCCAGGGCTGGAGAGTGCAGGGGAAGAGGAGGCGGGAGCAGGCAGCGATACCTCCACTCTGTTCTCAGGACTCGGCTGTGTGGCCTTGGATTTCTTTTTGCGGGATTTGCGCCCTGCAGGACACTGCTGTTGGAGTTGGAGGGTCCTATCCTGCCCAGGGGTGACTCCCAGGGTTGCAGGGGGATAGAGTGGAGAAGGGTGCTGTAGCCCTTGCAGGTGTGAAGTCCTTTCTGCTCTCTTAGCCTATTACATTAGGAGTAGCTTACCTTTGGGTGCCAAGGGTCCAGGATCCCCCTAAAATGGGATGGGGATAATTCAGAATCAGCCTGGGTTGGCACAGGGGCAGTATTCCTTGGAGAGGTGGGACTCACACACACCCATCCAGATCAATGTAGCTTCTCCCCCAGGAAGCCTCTAAGACCTCTCCCATGTCAGAGTCCACATCAGCAAAGCTGCCCTGCCCTTGGGCTACTTCCACTAGCTGCGACCCTGGGACGCAAGGGAGGGGAGGGATGTGACCCTCAGGAACAGTGTGATCCTTGGAGGGTCTAGACAGGCCCTGAGTATCTCCACCCCAATTCTTGTGAGCCCACGTTTCCACGCATCAGCTTCCTGGGGTCTCTGTTTGCCTGTGTGAACAGTAGGGCCCAACCTGGAACCAGATGGTACGGCCATGCCGGTCCTGCAGGGAGCTCATGCCTGGCATGCCATAGCAGCGCAGCCAGGCTCGAAAGGCGGCAAAGTCCTCCTCCCCGCTCTCTGACCCGTAGCCTTTGCCCCCTGTGGGACAGAGGAACAGGCAGAGATCAGAGGGCAGGCTCAGGTTGGGAGGAGTGGAGAGCCTGGTTAGACCTGGCCCAGACCTCAGCTACACAAGCTGATGGACTGAGTCAGGGGCCACACTCTCCCTCCTCTGGTGATGTGACCTCAGCTGGTTTCTTCCCACTCGGCCATGGGTTTCCCATCCTGGAGTGGGATTAAGAATCCTTGTCCTGGCCCTGTGCAGTGGCCCACACCTGTAATCCCAACACTTTGGGAAGCTTAGGTGGGAGGAGCCCTAGGGGCCAGGAGTTCAATACCAGCCTGGGCAACATAGGGAGATCCTGTCTCTACAAAAAAAAAAAATTTAACAATTAGCCTGGTGTCGTGGTGTGAGCCTGTAGTCCTAGCTACTTAGAGGCAGAGGTGGGAGGATCACTTGAGCCCAGTTTGAGGCTAGTCCAGGCAACATGGCAAGATCCCATCTCTACCAAAAGTAATACATATACACGTGTGTGTGTGTGTGTGTGTGTGTGTGTGTGTGTGTGTGTGAATATATGAAAGAATCCCTGTCCTGCCTGTCTCATGGGCAGCTTGGAGGAAACACTATGTTTAGTTTTGTTTCGTTTCGTTTGAGATGGAGTTTTGCTCTTGTTGCCCAGGCTAGAGTGCAATGGCGTGATCTTGGCTCACTGCAACCTCCACCTCCTAGGTTTAAGCGATTTTCCTGCCTCATCCTCCCAAGTAACTGAGATTACAGGTGCCCACCACCATACCTGGCTAATCATTTGCATTTTTAGTAGAGATGGGATTTCACCATGTTGGCCAGGATAGTCTCGAACTGCTGACCTCAGGTGACCCACCCCACTCGGCCTCCCAAAGTGCTGGGATTACAGGCAGCCACTGCGTCCGGCCTGGAAACACTATTGACAAGTCAGGAGGCCTAGTCCATTGAATAACTAGGGCTACAAACTTCCAAATGAGTGAATCAGGCCCAGAGAGGGACAAGTGCCCCAGGGTTATACAATCATTTGCTGAAGCAGAGGTCACCGCCATCTTTGGCCTCACCCAACTGGACCACTTCCTTGGGCACTGAGTGGCATAGCTCCAGGAGGTCTGGATTCTGCAGCTTGGCCTTGATCTTCTGGCTGAGGGTCAGCTTCAGGCTCTGAGGAAGGGGCAGGGGCAGGGGCAGGGGCAGGACCTGTCTGTCAGTGGGGCAATGTAAAGGCAGCTGACCTTCCCTGTGAGCTTGGCCAGACCTTGGGTGGTTCATCCCCTCCCCACCCCCGTTGTTGAGCTAAGCTGGGGACACCTGACCCCACCCATCTCCTTGCCAGCCCACATGGACACCAGTGTGCCAGCACATGTGCTCCATCCCTCTCTGGGCTCACCGGCCTGCGCTGCTGCAGGGCCTCCAGGACCGAACGGGCCTTCTCAAAGGGAGGGATCTTCAGCCTGTAGTGGGGGGAGGGGAAGCCATGCTAGGCAGTGGGGAATGTGGGCACACCTGGCCCACCCCAGTCCCCATGCCCATGCCTGCTTGCTGACCGGTACAGGATCTCTGCCCGCAGATAGTTGCCAATGCCATTGAAGAACCTCTGGTCCAGGAGGGCCTCACAGATGGGCCGGTCAAAGGCCTTGTCCGCTAGGTTTCGTAGCACATTCTCCCTGGAGGGACACAGTCTGGGTGCATAAGACCCATCCCCATTCTCCATGGGATGGGGAGAGGGGCTCAGAGAACCTGTTTCTGGGTGCAAGGGGAAGGAAACTGGGAGTTCCAGTTTCTCTTCTCCCTGCCCCAGTTTTCCTGTCTGTTAAATGGGAACATCATGGGATTTAAATTCATTGTGATAGGACGGCCGGGCACGGTGGATCACGCCTGTAATCTCAGCACTTTGGAAGGCCGTGGCAGGCAGATCACTTGAGGTCAGGAGGTCGAGACCAGCCTGGCCAACATAGTGAAACCCTGTCTCTACTAAAAATACAAAGTTAGCTAGGCATGATGGTGGGTGCCTGTAATCCCAGTTACTTGGGAGGCTGAAGCAGGAGAATCTCTGGAACCAGGGAGGTAGAGGTTGCAGTGAGCTGAGATCATGCCACTGCACTCCAGCCTGGGCCACAGAGCGAGACTCCATCTCAAAAAATAAAAACAAAATTAAAAATAAATTCATTGTGAAAGGTGAAAAATACTGATCTAAAGTAACGTGAGGCTGGTGTGGTGGCTCACACCTATAATCCCAGCAGTCTGGGAAGCTGAAGCAGGAGGATTGCTTCAGCCCAGGAGACCAGCCCGGGCAACAAGGAAGACTCCGTCTCTACCAAAAATTTAAAAAGTAGCCAGGGACTTAGTGGTGTGCTCGTGTGGTTCCAGCTACTCAGGCGGTTGAGGTAGGAGAATCACCTCAGCCCTGGAGGTTGAGGCTGCAATGAGCTGTGATGGCACCACTGCACTCCAGCCTGGGCAACAAAGTGAGACCCTTGTCTCAAAAAAAAAGCAACATAAGGTTGTATATGAGGTTGTGAGTTTATCACCTCAGACTCCTCAGGACATGAGAACAGTGTGGCCACAGGACCTCAAGTGCGTTTGCAGTCTGGAGCTCCCTGTATAGCATTTGTGGTGGGTTAGAGACTATATGTGGGTTTGCCATTGTTAGGGTCCATTCTTCTCAAGATCCTGGATATTGTCTGGTTCTGTGCAGCAGATATGTGGGGTACCAGTGAGGGCCCTAGCAGCCCCCACCCCACCTCCAAGGGTCATGGAGGATGCGCATCTTGTTTCTTTGTGGAAAAGGGTCGTGGCAAGACTGACTAGTGGGTGTGATGAGTGGACCAGAAGACAGAGTTCTGGGGTGAAGGTACAAGGGTAGCCTGGGAGGTGCCCTGATCCCTGTGGGAATCCAATCGCCACACGCCCCAGCTGGAGGACTAAGAAAACAGCCCAAATGCTCGCGGTTTGAGAGAAACTTCAGAGCCAGCTGGCAGAGTTAACTTGTGGCGTGACTCCCCAGGAAGGCTGAGGTTGGAGGAATCCAGAACCAAAGACAGATGTTTCCCTGGGGATGTGCTTGGGGTTCACACATGGGAAGGCCAGGAGTCAATGGCCTTCTAAGGCACCAGAGACATCCCCGACCCATCCCACAGGCATCCAAGTCCCCTAAGGGCCAACGGACACCCAGGGTCCCCCAGAAGGGGAGAACTTGCCAAGCCCACTCCAGGCCTCTGCATTTGTGACTCTTGTCAGTTCCAATGCCTTCCTCTGGCTGGCTCCTTCTCATCAGTCAGGCCTCAGCTCAAACCTCCCTAGAGTGGCCATTGCTAATGCACCCCCACCCTCGGCCAAGTCATCCTCTACCTCCTTCACCTGTTGGGTTTTCCTCAGGCATGGGTCCATTTCTCATTCCCCTACCCTATGTGAACATCAGTTCTGTGGGAGCAGGGGCCACATTCATCTTGTTCACTACTGTACCCCGAGCCCCTAGAACAAGGCCTGGCACGAAGCAGAGACTCATACACGTTTTTTCTTCAGAGGAAAGGAAATGGCCAACACTGTACCATCTGAGGTGACCTGCATCACATCCCAGGTGGGGCTGTTATACCCTCCTGCAGGCAGGGAAGCGGCACAGAGGAGACCACAGGACACAGAGTAGTGGGCAGGCCGGATGTGGGAGACCACAAAGCCCAAGACGGAAGCCATGTCATGAGGTAGTCCCCTCCCCATCCCCTTGAAACAATTCCTCTCAGCCTCACTTACCATGTTAAAGCCCCTCTACTTTCTCAGCCTCCTGGGAGCCCTGAGAGGTGGTGTGGGATTGTGAGTGGGAGCCCCAGCTTCTCTGACACTAACTGGCCACATGTCCTCAGGGCAGTGCCTACCCATCCTCCTCTTGACTCTCCTCTCTCCTCCCCCATCAGTTATTATTATCATTATTTTTTGAGACACAGTCATGCTCTGTTGCCCAGGTTGCAGTGGAGTGGTGCTATCTCGGCTCACTGCAACCCTGCCTCCCCGGCTCAAGCGATTTTATTGCCTCAGCCTGTAGCTGGGGTTACAGGCATGTGCCACCATGCCCGGCTAATTTTTGTATTTTCAGTAGAGACAGGGTTTCACCATGTTGGCCAGGCTGGTCTCGACCTGACCTTAAGTGATCTACCTGCCTCGGCCTCCCAAAATGCTGGGATTACAGACGTGAGCTACAACACCCGGCCTCCAATTAGTTTTGAGTTTCCATGTCCATTGGCTCAGGGAGCTGACCCAGGACAGGGACACTGTCTTGATCTGCAGATGAGGGGACTGAGGCCCAGAAGGGGCAGGGACTTGCCCTTTGTTGACCAAGAAGGCACTAACAGAGTGTGACTATGTTCATCACACCTGGTGCTGGCCCTACCTGAACTGCTCGTACTCCTGCAAGACACAGGGCCCGCGGCCTGGCTGCCACTTGCCCCCAAGGTCCCAGTGGCCAAACCGGCGGACGTCCACGAAACACAGGGCGAGCTGGGGGCCAGGCGGGGCCGTATAAAAGCGCAGGTGGGCATGGCGTGGCAGCTCCTCGCGGGGCACCAGCTGAAAAGAGCCGGACATGCCAAAGCGAAAGACCAGGGCCAGGGGCTCCTGTGGGGGCTGGGCCCCAGGCAGAGGGCTCAGTATCAGGCGCAGCTCCTTGCCGCGGGCTGAAGCTGAGATGTGATAAGCACTGCTCTCAAAGGGCACCTCGGGGTTGCGGCTGACAGAGGACTTCTCTACGCAGCCGCCGAACACCAGCGCCCCGCAGGCCTCGTTCACAAACTGGCTGGCCAAGTGCAGCTCAGGGCCCTCAGGCATCCTGAGGGGGGCGGCGGAGTCCTGTTGGGGAGAAAGGTAGCAGGTGGAGCCCGGTGTGGACTTTGTGAGGTAGGGGCTGTCAGCCCCATTTTTAGAGGAGAACTCGGAGGGTCAGAGGGGCATGTGGCCAGCTGAGGCTGGCAGGAAAGTGCGGGCCTGGCCACTGCCCTGAATCCCCTACCCGGACAAGTGCCTGGAAAGCCCAGGGCACTGGGAGCTGGGGCTGCAGAGGGGGTAGGACTCTGCCTTGCTGCTAACCGCTTCCTTCCATGGGCTTCCGCCCCGTTTAGAGGAAAGTCCGAACCCTTGCGGGGCCGCGGCTGCAGCCTCACTTCTTCCGGGCTCCCCTCACTCACTGATCTCATCTCCGCCTTGGCCCCTGCTGTCCCTCTGTCCTGGACACTTGAGGGAGACTTCCCGACCCCCCGTCTGAGGGGGCACCCCCTCCGCACACGCTGTCTCTTTCTCCGGGCCTTCCCACCATGTGAAAGGGTCTTAGAGTAGCGTGGCCGCCCCTCCCTGCGCCCCCCACCCCACCCACTTAGGACGCGCACCACCGAGGGAAAACGCAGCTCGGCCTGGCGCAAGGGAGCAGCGGGATCGGCCGCTAGGCCGCAGCGAGCCCCGGGCCTGCCCCACGGGCCGGACACCCCCGTGGCCGCCCCCGGGTCAGGGCAGGGGCCAGGACGAGGCGAGGGGTCTGCTGCCGTGCGCTGGAGCCGACCCCATGGCTCCGCAGGAGGACTGGAGGCACCAGGAAGGGCTTCCCGAGCTCCGGCCCCGGGCCCGGGGGAAGCAAAGGGCCCGCGGCAGCGCCTGGTCCCTGGGGTGGGGGTACCCACTCCTCACCTTCGCCCTCCCCGCTTTGCCACTTGCCTCTGTCCCCGGGCGGTTTGGGATCGGAGGCGAAGGTGTGCCTCAAGTGGAAGGGGGCACTTAGCGACGGCAGACGCCCGTATCTTGCCCCCTCCGCACCTGGGCGCCGCCCCTGGCCTGGCACCCACAGGTTCGTTTTCTGGGAGAACGTGAGGCTCCAAATCCTAGTTTGGGGGAGGAGCGGCGCTCTAGGGCCCGCCCTCCCCATGCCCCCGCTGCAACCCTGTCCTCGGTTACTCCTGACTCCCCTCCTCCTCAGGGCCCCCCAAAGCCCATCCTCTTCTTAGCCCTATAGCGCACCCCCCGCACCCCGATCCTACACGCCCCCTTCCCGGGAACCCGCACTCCATTCCCCTCCTCGCCACTGCAGCCACTAAAGGGTTACGGCCAGGACGGGCGGCGCCCAGGAGCGCGCTGGGAGCCGCTGGGAGGTGTAGTCCTTCAGGGAGGCGATAGCGAGTCCTCGGGGTGGGGTCCCCGAGCTGGGGGGCGGGGGGCTTCCGGGCTGTGGGGCAGGCTTCGGGGCAGTTACCTGGCTGGGAGGTGGCGGAGGAACCTGACTTCCCACTGCCTGGCGCCGGCGGGATGCGGGCGCAGGTCTCAGGCTCCGGGTCGCCGCTGTCTCTGCGGTTGGGGGAAGTCACCCAGCTAGCCTGGGACAGGGTCGGCACCCCCAGGAGGAAACAGCAGCGACGAGCCAGAGCGGAGTCACTTGCAGGTGCGCGCAGGGCGTGCACAGGTGCGCGGTACGCGCATGCCCTAGGGACTCGGTGGGGATCCTAAGCACCAACGAACAGTCAGACCTAACTCATAAACAAACATCATCACTGCCGGCCCGGTCAGAAGTGCAGCCAAGCAACAACAACAACAAAAAAGGGGGGGAGGCAGACCCATTTCAGATGGTTGTGTTGGAGAGAGTCTCTGAAATCAGAAGGCACCAGCCCGCAAAAAGGAAGAAACCCGACATGTTGGGCGGAAGGAACCGCCAGTGAAAAAGCCCTGCGGCGAGAAAGAGATTGGTCACTGAAAGAACTCAAAGAAGTCCTGTGTAGCTGGAGTGTAGCTGCCGGTAGTGATGGGAGGTGAAGATAGAGAAGCAAACAGGACCCAGGTCAGGTCCAGCTTATCCGGGTGTGGTGGTGGGCGCCTGTAGTCCCAGACACTCGGGAGGCTGAGGCAGGAGAATTGCTTGAACCTGGGAGGTGGAGGTTGCAGTGAGCCGAGATCGTGCCACTGCACTCCAGCCTAGCGACAGAGCGAGACTCCGTCTCATAAAACAAACAAACAAGGAAAAACACCCAGAAAGACAAATACCTCATGGTTCCACTTATATGAGGTATCTAAATAAACACATAGAAACGGCAAGTAGAATGGTGGTTGCCAGGAGCTGCCGGGAAGGAGGAAATGGGTAGTAGATATTCAATGAATATAAAGTTTTGGGGTTTTGGCCAGGCGCAGTGGCTGACGCCTGTAATCCTAACACTATGGGAGGCCGAGGGGGGGGTGAATCACTTGAGGCCAGGAGTTCAAAACCAGCCTGGCCAACATGGGGGTTTGGTGAAACCCCGTCTTTACTAAAAATGCAAAAATTCGCTTTGAGATCCTGTCTCAAAAGAAAATAAAATAAAAGTTTTAGGTTTTTGTTGTTGTTGTTGAGACAGGTCTCACTCTGTCACCCAGGCTGGAGTACAATGATGCAATCTTGGCTCACTGCAGCCTCGACCTCCCAGTAGCTAGGATTACAGGCGGGAGCCACCATGCCTAATTTTTTGTATATTTTAGTAGAGACAGGGTTTTACCACGTTGCCAAGACTGGTCTCAAACTCTTGACCTCAAGCGATCCACCCGCCTTGGCCTCCCAGAGTGTTGGGACTACAGGCGTGAGCCACCGTGTCCAGCCTGAAAGTCATTTTCTAATTGTCATTCTTAATATATTTGGTAGAATCCATCTGTCAAGTATAGCTTTACCTCATTGACCAAGGCTATTTGGTTATCCTGACTAAAAAGACAGGATAAGCTCTTATTTATTTATTTATTTATTTATTTATTTTGAGACAGGGTCTCACTCTGTCACTCAAGGCTGGAGTGCAGTGGTGTGATCATTGTTCACTGCAACCTCGAACTCCTGGGCTCAGGTGATCCTCCAACCTCAGCGTCCTGAGTAGCTGGGACAATGGTGCATACCACCACACCTGACTAATTTTTGGGTTTTTTTTGTAGAGATGGGGTTTTTCCATGTTGCTCAGGCTAGTCTCCTTGTGATTTTTTTTTATCACTTTGTTTATTTCCGGTTTTCATTTTTTTTTCTTCTTGCCCAACTGTGGCTAGTTGAACATTTTTTAGAATACCAGTTTGACTTACCTATAATTTTATTTTTAATTGACAAATAATAACTGTATACATTTATGGGGTACAGTGTGATGTTTTGTTACATGTATATATTATGGAATGATCAAATTGGCTGGGCACGGTGGCTCATGCCTGTAATCCCAGCACTGTGGGCGGCTGAGGCAGGTGGATCACCTGAGGTCAGAAGTTTAAAAACAGCCTGGCCAACATAGTGAAACCCTGTCTCTACAAAATATACAAAAAATTAGCCAGGGGTGATGGTGCATGCCTGTAGCCCCAGCTATTACAGAGGGTGAGGCAGTAGAATCACTTGAACTCGGGAGGTGGAGGCGGCAGTGAGCCGAGATCACTCCACTTCTCTCCTGCCTGGGCAACAGAGTGAGACTCCATCTCAAGAAAAAAGAAAAAACAACAAAAAAAGATCAAATCAGGCTAATTAGTATATCTATTACCTCAAATATCATTTATTTGTGATGAGAACATTTAAAACCCTCTTTTAGCTATTTTGAAATATACATGGTTATTAGCTAGTCACTACGCTGTGCAATAAACCACCAGAACTTCCTCCTCCTAACTGGAACGTTGTACCTTTTGACCACAACCCACCCCTCTCTCCTCCAGCCTCTGCTAACCACCATTCTACTGTCGACTTCTATGAATTTAGCTTTTTTTTTCTTTTGAGACAGGGTCTCACTCTGTTGCCCAAGCTGGAGTGCAGGAGCACTATCATGGTTCACTGCAGCCTTGACCTCCCTGGCTTAAGCAATCCTCCCACCTCAGCCTCCCAAGTAGCTGGTACTACAGGCATGTACCATCACACCCAGCTAATTTTGTTTATTTTTTATAGAGACAGGTTTGCCATGTTGCCTAGCCTGGTCTCAAACTCCTGGGCTTAAGCGATCCTCCCACCTTGGCTTCCCAAAGTGCTGGGATTACAGGCACGAGCCACTGCCCCAAGACTTCTTTTCAATTCCAGGCGTAAGTGAGGTGATGTGGTATGTGTCTCTGTGCCTGGCTTATTTCACTTAGCATCATGTTGTCTAGGTTTATCCATGTCACAAATGACAGAACCTTCTGCTTTCTAAGGGCTGAATAGTATTCCAACGTCTATATATACTTTTTTTTTTGAGACACGGTTTCAGCTCTGTTACCCAGGCTGGAGTGCAGAGGTATGATACAGCTCACTGCAGTCTCAAACTTCTGGGCTCAAGCGATTGATCCTCCCGCCTCAGCCTTCTGAGTAGCTGAGACTACAGGCATGCACCACCACGCCCACCTAATTTTTTATTTTTTTGTAGAGACTGAGTCTCCCTATGTTGCTCAGGCCAGGCACAAGGTCTAAAGCAATCCTCCCACCTCAGCCTCTCAAAGTGCTGGGATTACAGGCATGAGCCACTGCACCTGGCCTTTAGTTATTATTTCTTTGAATACTTTTTCCATTCCACTCTCTTCCTCCTTAACCTTCTGAGACGCTAATCATGAATGTTAGCACTTTTGTGTAGTCCTACAGATCGGTGATGATCAGTTTTATGTGTCAACCTGACTGGGCCGTGGGGTCCACATTCCAGGAATTTCTCTGCTGTGTGGAGCCTCAGGTCCTGAGGATCCCGGCCAGGATAGGCTGCCTTCTCTCCATCGCTCAGTCTTTTAGTTTGTTTTATATGTAACATCCAGGGTTGTTAACTGTACTTAGTGGGAGGAATAGGGAAAACACCTACTTCATTTTTCCAGAAGCAGAAGTCAGGAGTAGAGTCAGTACTTATCTCTTTTGATGTTCAAATTGTCTCATCTTTGGCCAGTGGAACAAGCGATTATTCTTTGATAGGTTCCTTACACTGAAAGGTACTCCAGGCGGGTCCTCCTTGTACCCTCCATGTGCCAACTTTGGCATCAGCCTTTTCTACAAGGGGCCCTGGCTGGTCTGGGCCGGTCCTGGGAGCCCATCTGCCTTAGTCTTCTCGAGCTGCTATAACAATGCCACAGACCGGTGGCTTACACCACAGAGATTTCTTTCTCACAGTTCTGGAGGCTGGGAAGTTCAAGATCAAGGTGCCAGCAGACTCAGTTCCTGCTGACAGCCCTCATCCTGGCCTTGTAGACAGCCACCTTCTTGTTGTATGCTCACATGGTCCTTATCTGGTGGTGTGTGCATGTGGACAAAGGCTTCAGCATATGAATTCTGGAGGAACATGAACATTCAGTCCATAACATTGGCAATGTTCCTCTTGCCAATGAGTGGTTCAGGCATGGTCGCTTCTCTCTTCCTAAAGAAGATGGCAGTGGCTAGGTGCAGTGGCTTACACCTATAATCCCAGCACTTTGGGAGGGCAAGGCAAGTGGATCACCTGAGGTCAAGACCGGCCCGACCAACATGGAGAAACCTCGTCTCTACTAAAAAAAAAAAAAATACAAAATTAGCTGGGAACGGTGGCACATGCCTGTAATCCCAGCTACTCAGGAGGCTGAGGCAGAAGAATTGCTTGAACCCAGGAGGCAGAGGTTGTGGTGAGCCGAGATCGCACCACTGTACTCCAGCCTGGGCAAGAAGAGTGAAACTCCGTCTCTAAATAAATAAGATGGCAGTGAAACCTGGGCAAGAAGAGCAAAACTCCATCTCTAAATAAATAAATAAATAAAAGATGGCAGTGAAACAAGGGCAATCTCCTTTCTGTACAAGGGGCATTTGGCTTTGGGGCAGCCAACTTGCTGCTAGCCTGAGGACATGGCCAGAGGGCAAAGACAGCAGAGCCAAGAGCATCCCAGGTCTGGGAGACAGAACCCTGATTTTCCTCTCATTAGACAAGCAGATGCATTTTGGTCCTCAGTTGGCCTCACCTGTGACCTCCTTCAATCAGCAACTGAGAAAAGAAAATGAGCGATGGACCAAGGAGGCCTGTATGTCACTTGTTTCTCTCACCAAAACCCTTGATCTGAACCCAAACAGAACCCCTGCACACATTCCTTTATACTTCTGTTTATTTTTCCTGCTCATGAAAACAGCCAATTGCCTTTCGAGGGAAGGGAAGGTAATGCTGGGAAACGTCCTCAGGAGCCCTGAGCCGAGTTCTCAAGAGAGAAGTGAGGCAGCTGGGGATCTGGGAGGCCAGAGTCCAGGCCAGGACCTCGGCATCCTAGAACTAGGGCTGCCTCCTGAAGAGCAGTTCAGAGGGAGTGATTCCATACAGGCAGGGCGGCTTCACACAGGCCTGGAATGCCCTTCTCCTCAGCCCAGGGAGCTCATTAGGGTCTGGGCCTGCTTCAGTTCTGTAGAGGGAAGAGGTGAGCAGCCGGGAGGCAGTCAGGCAGGATCTGGGAGAGCCTCTCACCCGTCGAGGAAAGCTGAGCCTCACCTGTCAGGAGGACCTGGAACTTGTCTGCTGAGAGGGACATGGCAACAGGCTGGGCTGGGGTCCCTGGGGCAGCTGCCACCTCCAGCCGCAGGTGCACCATGGGCTCTTCCACGGACTGCAGCAGGCTGGAGCTCAGGGTGTAGTCCACCCGCCAGCCCACGCCTGCCAACCTATTCACTGTGAGATAGGGTGGGTGGCTCTCAGGACCAAAGGCAGGCAAGCCAAGTGGCTCTCAGCTGACACCCTGGCTAAGCTCTCAACCCTTCAAGGCTATGTGGCCTCTAAGAAGCTCCCATCCTGCTGACCCAGGCTCATAACAGGGCAGGTGCCTGATAATCAGTTCGGATCACCTACAGCAGACCTCAGTGGCAAGAGGTCTTGGCTGGACTCTGGACTGGAGTCAGGAGACCCAGGGCCAGGTCCCAGCTCTATGGCTGCTAGTAACCATGTGACCATGGTTAAGTCATCTCCCTGGAACTAGCACTTTGCATGCTGCATGCACCTTCTAGAATGAGCCCAGACCCTGGCTGGCCTCATACTTACTGCGTAGGCTGCAGACCCGCAAGTGCTTCTGCAAGGGGCTTTGCTTCTCCTCATAACAGCGGCACAGGCTGGCCGCGTGCTCTGGGGGTAGAATGGAGTAGCTCTGGAGGTAGCAGGTGGGGGCTGGGCTTGGGTTCCTGGCCCAGCCAGGGCAGGGTACACCATAGGGTCACAGGGCCTGGCCCCCTCTCTAGCAGCCCTTGGCCCACAGGCTGCCCAGTTGCCCACCCACAACCCATACCTTTGGGCAGCCCCAGCTGCTGCAGTTCACTGGACAAAGATTCGCCATCGACACTGTGCTTGGCCGCACTGGAGAGGATGAAACTCAGCACTGCCACTGTGGCCTTCACATCGCCGGACTCTGAAGGACCCGTGGGTGGGACAGGGGGTGTCACTGTGGGCCCAGCCACCTCCCTGTTGCCCTATTAACTTCAGCTCAAAGCTCCCAGGCCTCCTGGAGCCACAGGCACTGCTCCTGCTCCACCAGGAGCTGGCAGAGAACAGGAAGGTGGGACTGTCAATGTCTTTCTTTCCCTCATGCTTCTCCACTAGGGAAGGTAAGTTAACGATGCAGCAGGGAGGGGTGGGGGGGTCCCTCTATACCAGGCACCAGGCCGAGGTCCCAGGGTTGCCTGGGGCCTGTGGACTCAGCGGGGTACTCACCAAACTTGGTGTCAGCCGTGAGCTTCAGGATCTTCTCATACTATAGGGAAAGGAGACCTTCAGGGGGTGCCAGGCCCGTGCTCACCAGCCCCTCACCCCCAGCTTGGGTCCTGTGATAAGGAACAGACAGGCTGGAAAGAAGTATGGGAGGTGCCTAGAGAGGTTGACAGGCTGGGTCACCTGTCTCCCTGGGCCTAGTGCAGAGCTTCAGGGCACTGGGGGTCATAAGGTCATGGGACAATGGGGTGCTGGGTCTTGTACTCACATCAATTCCCTGCCCCAGCAGCTCCTTTAGTACCTGGCTGCAGAGAAGCCGCAACTTCACAGAGGACTGGAAGGGAAGTCCTTACATCAGCCAGGCTGGCGAACCTCACCCCTCCTTCCTGGGGACTGGCTCAGAGCAGGCCAGCCGCTGATCACGGTCACAAAGCATGGTAGCACAGGCTGAGAGCACTGAGGCCCTAACCCCAGAAACCTCACCATCCTCTACACCCACAATCCCCAGCCCAGCGCCCCTCCTCCACCCAGACTAGACCCTGTGCACTCAACCATCTTGGCCAGCGTGCTGATCTCAGCCAGGACCCAGTCGGGACAGTCCAGATCACCACAGAACCGGAACCTCTGCAAGGGAGGGAGGCAGGTAATCAGGCTGGAGGGAGGGCTGAGGTGTGGCCAGGATCCGTGTGTCTCCCACACTGCTGCCCGGCAGGGACCCCTGGTCCCCATCATAGGTGGATACCCTCTGGCCTCTTGTTCTCCCCTATCACCAGGCTGTTGAGTGAACTCTCTCCTGACCCACCCTGCCACCAAACCCTGCTCCGAGGTCTACTCCAGGCATCTGTCTGCTCAGCAAACATCAATCGAGCACCTTCTCTGTACTAGCTCCCACTCTTAAGTGCTAGGGGTACTGCAGGGGATAAAACAAAGTCCTCTGCCTCACACAGATGAGTGACCTCTCTCCCCTCTTCCCCATACCCACACAACTCCAGCCACTCCGGCTTCCCTGCTGCTGCTCGGGGACACCAGCCTTGCTCCTGCCTCCATGCCTGCTGCACTCTGTGTGGCTTGGTATCCCTTTTTTTTTTTTTTTTTTTGAGACAGAGTTTCACTCTTGTTGCCCAGGCTGGAATGCAATGGTGCAATCTCCGCTTCCCAGGTTCAAGTGATTCTCCTGCCTCAGCCTCCCAAGTAGCTGGGATTACAGGCATGTGCCACCACACCCAGCTAATTTTGTATTTTTAGTAGAGACAGGGTTTCACCATGTTGGCCAGGCTGGTTTTGAACTCCCGACCTCAGTTGATCCGCCCGTCTCAGCCTCCCAAAGTGTTGGGATTACTGGCATGAGCCAGTGGCTTGCTATCCTTTAAGTGACACCTCATCAGATCAGCCCTTCTTTTTTAAAAAAATAAAAAATAAAAAAATAAGACAGAGTCTCCCTCCGTTGCCCAGGCCATGCTGGTCTCAAACTCCTCACCTCAGGTGATCCACCCTCTTTACCCTCCCAAAGTGCTAGGATTACAGGCATGAGCCACCGCGCCCGGCCAGGACAGCCCTTCTTTATTATACTTCTTAAAATAGCCCCTCACACAAAGAAATTTTGAGGGCGCGTGGATATATTCATTATCTTGATTGTGGTGATCCAAGAGCCAGGAAGATTTGATCTTTACTTATGCAACCTCATCTTTCCCTAACCTCCAGATGATACTCTCCCAGCTATGGGAAATGCATGCATTCCTGGGGAGCCATGCTCTTTCTAACCTGGTCTCTGCACATGCTGTTCCCTGTCTGAAGACACACGCCTCCCACCCTTGCCTCCCAACCCCTGGTACACAAACTGTACTTCAGCCAGCCAGCTCCTGCCATCCGCCTTTAAGGTTGATGGCACCCTCAGGGAGCCCCCCTTAGCACTACACACAAGGCGTGGTTAGGTCTCTGCCCCCGGAGCCTTAACTATGACTGCCAGTTCAAGCCTCCGATTTCCCCTTCCCCAGGCAGCTCAAGTCCTCCCAGTGCCTAGCACACTTCACGGTATAGACTAGGCACTTAGAACGTATGGATGGATGGGGAGATGGATGGGTGGGGGGTGGGGGGAGGGGGGAGGGGGGGAGGGGTGGATGGATCTCAACCCCAGAACTACTACTTTCCGGCTCTGGAAAGAGCGGAGGGGCTTCCTAACAGTGTGCAAGAGTGAGCCTGAGTCTAAGCACATTCTTGTCTAAGTCCCACAGCAGGGCTGGGGAAGGGGGTGTCCTTGGGAGGTCCTCTTGGAGCTGGGGAAGACCTGAAAGGACTCCCAGCTCGAGATAAGCCCTGGTTCCTGCCCCGGGAGACAGGGGCCCTTCCTTTCGCTAGGGAAGCACAGGGACTCTAAGCCGACCCACCTGCTCTGTCTTACCCGCCCCCCAACCCCCGCCTCCGGCTGGGGAGCGGGATGGCGGTGGACTTTTCTCTACCAGACCCACAGCCCTCACGCCCGCACACACTGTGTTTGCCGAGAGGCCAGGACAGACAACCCCCCCCCCCCCCCCCCGCCCCGTTTCCGGAGCCACTTGGCGCCCCCTCATTCCCGCTCCAGCAACCTAACCCTCGCTTAGTCCCTGGTGCCTCACCATCGCGCCAGGAAGCTAGGGCCCGGGAATTCCTTTTTCCGGTCCCGCAGGGTCAGCTGAGTCGATGATCACGTGACTGGGACTAACCGCCTCTGGGAGGGCGGGGCCTGCTCGAGTGAGACTGGGAGCGGACCGCAGCCCACTGGAGGTTCCCGCAGCGAACTGCTGGCGTCTCCTCTTCTGTCTCCCAGAATCCTTCCCTGGACAAAACTGGCGCCAACCGCCAGTTTAACTGAGGACTGAATTAAGACATTAGGAAAGACAGTGGAAGTTATTTCATTTGTTTAACTTAAGGGGGTAGGATCCTGGGAGCCAGGGGGATTCAGGTCATTGCCATGTTTTCCACTGTTAAGCAAATAGTATTATACACAGCTGCGGGCTGTGGCAAAAGACATTTTAAAAACTGTTGAAATGTACTACATATACAGAAAATTGTACCTATTATAAATATAAAGCTTAATGTTTTCGTCAACTGTGGAGCTCACATAACCAGCACCCAGATAAGGAAATAACCAGATAACTTCTTCAAGTGCAGGGGTATTTTATTTCATTTTGATGAATCTTCTAGGTGCCTAGAAAAAGGGCTGTCGTAATTAACATACTCAGGAAACCGCCCTAGGGCTTCAACATCAATAGATGCTTATCTTAATTTTTGCCAATCTGATGGGGAAGAAAAATAAGTTGCTTAGATTGCATTGGTAGTCAGCTTACTGGTAACTGAGCAAATGCGTAGACTAGAACAACTAAGTTTCCGACATTGACTTGAAGAGGCAAAAACAGAAAGATAAAACAACAAAAACACATTAGAGAATAGACCAATAACCAAAGAAGAAATTGAAAACAGTCGTCCCTTGGTAACCTCAGGATGTTGGTTCCAGGACCCCAGAGATACCAAAATTCACAGATGCTCAAGTCCCTGAAATAATATGGCATAGTATTTGCATATAACTATACACATCCTTCCGTATACTTTAAATCATCTCTATATTACTATAATACCTAATACAACGTAAATGCTTTGTAAATAGCTGTTATAAAGTTTAAAAAATTTTTATTTTTGAGACGGAGTCTTGCTCTGTCGCCCAGGCTGGAGTGCAGTGGCAGTGATCTCCGCTCACTGCCAGCTCTGCCTTCCGGGTTCATGCCATTCTCCTGCCTCAGCCTCCGGAGTAGCTGGGACTACAGGCACCTGCCACTGCACCCAGCCTGTGTTTTTTTTTTTTATTGTTTTACTTTTTTCCAAATATTTTCGATGCACAGTTGGTTAAATCCAACGATCCAGAACCCGAGGATACAGAGGGCTGACCGTAGTTTGAGCTCTGTCCTCAATTCCATGCCCATCCCATGCACCAGGTGCAGCTGGTTTTATTGTTGCAGGCTTTCGAGTCTTCAAAAGACAGAGCTCATGACAAGTAAACTGCTCTCTAGAATAGAAAGAAATGGAAAGTGTCCCAATTCATGGTAAAATTGAGCTCATTTCCAAAGAGTTCTTTTTTTTTTTTTGAGAGGGAGTCTGGCTGTGTCGCCCAGGCTGGAGTGCAGTGGCCGGATCTCAGCTCACTGCAAACTCCACCTCCCGGGTAGCTGGGACTACAGGTGCCCGCCACCTCGCCCTGCTAGTTTTTCGTATTTCTTTTTAGTAGAGAGGGTGTTTCACCAGATTAGCCAGGATGGTCTCGATCTCCTGACCTTGTGATCCGCCCGTCTCGGCCTCCCAAAGTGCTGGGATTACAGGCTTGAGCCACCGCGCCCGGCCCCGAAGAGTTCTTTTACAAATCATAACCACTAGCCTGTTGAAAACAACAGTACATTAAGTTACTAGACTATCCTATACCATGTCAAAATTTTTTTTAAGAACATAAGACCTGTAACCATAGCACTTTGGCAGGCCAAGGCCAGTGGATCGCTTGAACCCAGGAGTTCTAGACCAGCTTGCACAACATAGGGAGACCCCAATCTCTACAAAACATTACCCACTTGTGCTGGTGCACATGTGTCGTCCCAGCTACCTAAGAGACTGACGTGAGAGGATCTCTTGAGCCTGGGAGGTGGAGGCTGCAGTGGACCATGATGGTGCCACTATTCTCCATCCAGCCTGAGCGACAGAATGAGAGTATCTCAAAAAAAAAAAAAAAAAGGCTGGGCACAGTGGCTCATGCCTGTAATCCTAGCACTTTGGGAGGCCAAGGCAGGCAGATCACCTGAGGTCAGGAGTTTGAGACCAGTGGCCTGACCAACATGGCAAAACCTCGTCTCTACTGGAAAAAAAAAAAAAAAATAGGGTGTGGTGGTGGGTGCCTGTAATTCCAGCCAGTCGGGAGGCTGAGGCACAAGAATCACTTGAATCCAGGAAGTAGAGTTTGCAGTGAGCTGATATTACACCACTGCATTTCAGTCAGCTTGGGCAACAGGGTGAGACTCCGTCTCAAAAAAAAAAAAAAAAGATGATTTCACTGTTTAGAGCAGTGGTTCTCACACATTAGAGTGCATCATAATCACCTGCAGGGTTTGTGAAACCAGCTGCTGGGCCCCACACCAGTTTCTAACTCAATAGGACTGAGTTGGGGCCTGAGCATTGCATGTCTGTGTTTCCAGGTGACGCTCATGCTTCCAACTTGAGACCATGCTTTGAAAACCACTAATGTAGGGAAATATACTAGATAATATGTTATGAATATTCTTGAGATATGTGTATATGTTAACTTAGAGGTTTCTGTCCAGTAGAGAAGATAACGCCCAAAGATGTCAGTTTTATTTCCCAATATGAGTTTTTTTTTTTTTTTGAAATGGAGTCTTGCTCTGTAGCCCAGGCTGGAGTGCAGTGGCGCGATCTCGGCTCACTGCAACCCCCGCCTCCTGGGTTCACGCCATTCTCCTGCTTCAGCCTCCTAAGCAGCTGGGACTACAGGCACCCGCCACCACGCCCAGCTAATTTTTTTGTATTTTTAGTAGAGATGGAGTTTCACTGTGTTAGCCAGGATGGTCTCGATCTCCTGACCTCAGTTGATCCGCCTGCCCCGGCCTCCCAAAGTACTGGGATTACAGGCGTGAGCCACCGCACCCGGCCCCCCCACCTTTTTTTTTGAGATGGAATCTCATTCTGTTGCCCAGGCTGGAGTTCAGTGGCAGGATCTCAGCTCACTGCAATCTCCGCCTCCAGGGTTCAGGTGATTCTCTTGCCTCAGCCTCCCAAGTAGCTGGGACTACAGGCGCCCGCCACTGCACCTGGCTAATTTTTGTATTTTTAGTAGAGACAGGGTTTCAACATCCTGGCCAGGCTGGTATTGAACTCCTCACCTCTGGTGATCTGCCGGCCTTGACGTCCCAAAGTGGTGGGATTACAGGCGTGAGCCACCAGGCCCAGCCTCACTGTAAGATATTAGCAAGTTTTTTCTCTAAATCAGAATACATTTCAGAATGCCCTTCCTGGAGCACTACAGACACTGTCTCTCAAAAAGTTCCTTGAACTAGCTTCACCATGTTGCTGACGCCCTTGCGAATTAAAGAAAATATCTTATACATATTCCTTCATTATTTGTATGAAAGTCATGCTTTTCACATTGTGAAAATTACACTTCAGGCTGGGTGCAGTGGCTCACGCCTGTAATCTCAGCACTTCAGGAGGCCAAAGTGGCCAGATCACTTGAGGCCACAAGCTTGACACCAGCCTGGCCAACATGGCAAAACCCCATCTCTACTAAAAAAAAATCAAAATTAGCTTGGGGGTGGCACACACCTATAATTCCAGCTACTTGGGAGGCTGAGGCACAAGAATTACTTCAACCCAGGAGACGGAGGTTGCAGTTAGCTGAGATCATGCCACTGCACTCCAGCCAGAGCCAGAGCAAGACTCTGAAAAAAAAAAAAAAAAAAAAAAAAGAAGAAAATTATACTTTGATACAGTATGCTAATATAAAGGATATAATATGGCTTGGCTTTGCATCCCCAACCAAATCTCACCTTGAATTGCAATAATCCCCACGTGTCAAGGGTGGGACCAGGTGGAGATAATTGAATCATGGGGGCTGTTCTCGTGATAGTGAGTGAATTCTCTCGAGATTTGATGGTTTTAATTACAGGTTTTCCCCTTTGCTTGGCTCTCCTTCTCTCTCCTGTTGCCCTGTGGAGAGGTGTCTTCTGCCATAATTGTGAGTTTCCTGAGGCCCCCCCAGCCATGCAGAACTGTGAGTCAACTTAAACCTCTTTTCTTTATAAATTACCCAGTCTTGGGTATTTCTTCATAGCAGCATGAGAATGGACTAATGTCAGGAGAACCCACTCGCAATGGTTAACGTGAGTTCTTTTCTATTTCCTAGGCATCTCAGCTGGTTTGAGAAATAAAGGGAAAGAGCACAAGAGAGAGAAATTTAAAGCTGGGTGTCCAGGGGAGACATCACATGTCGGCAGGTTCTGTGATGTTCCCTGAGCCGTAAAACCAGCAAGCTTTTATTAGTGATTTTCAAAAGGGAGGGAGTGCATGAATAGGGTGTGGGTCACAGAGATCACATACTTCACAAGGTAATAAAATATCACAAAGCAAGTGGAGGCAGTACGAGATAGCAGGACCGCAGGATGGGGTGAAATTAAAATTGCTAATGAAGTTTCAGGCACACATTGTCATTGATAACATCTTATCAGAAAACAGGGTTTGAGAGCAGACAACCTGTCTGACCAAAATTTATTAGGTGGGAATTTCCTCAGTCCTAATAAGCCTGGGAGTGTTACAGGAGATGGGCTTATTTCATCCTTTCGCTTTGACCGTAAAAGCTTTGACCGTCAAAGGCGGTTGCCTTAAGGGGGCCATCTATAGACCTACCCTCAGGGCTCATTCTCTTTCTCAGGGGTGTTCCTTGCTGAGAAAAAGAATTCAGCGATATTTCTCCTATTTGCTTTTGAAAGAAGAGAAATATGGCTCTGTTCCACTTTGCTCACTGGTGACCAGAAGTCTTATCTCTCTTGTTCCCTGAAGATTGCTGTTATCCTGTTCTTTTTTCAAGGTGCCCAGACTTCATATTGTTCAAACACACATGCTCTACAAACAATTTGTTCAGTTAATGCAATCATCGCAGAGTCCTGAGGTGACATATGTCCTCATCTTACAAAGAAGATGACGGGATTAAGAGATTAAAGTAAAGACAGGCATAGGAAATCACAAGGGTATTGACTGGGGAAGTGATAAGTGTCCATGAAATCTTCACAATTTATGTTCAGAGAGTGCAGTAAAGACAGGTGTAAGAAATTATAAAAGTATTAATTTGGGGAACTAATAAATGTCCATGAAATCTTCACAATTTATGTTCTTCTGCTGCAGCTTCAGCTGGTCCCTCTGTTCGGGGTCCCTGACTTCCCGCAACAGACTAATACAGTGTACTAATCACAGCCCAGACAGTAGTATACAGGTACTACTATACTTTAATGCTAGAGGTATTCCTATTAAGATCAGGAGCAGGCCGGGTGTGGTGGCTTAAGCCTGTAATCCCAGCACTTTGGGAGGCCGAGGCGGGCGGATCACGAGGTCAGGAGATTGAGACCATCCTGGCTAACACGGTGAAACCCCATCTCTACTAAAAAATACAAAAAATTAGCCGGGCATGGTGGTGCACGCCTGTAGTCCCAGCTACTTGGAGGCTGAGGCAGGAGAATGGCGTGAACCTGGGAGGCAGAGCTTGCAGTGAGCCAAGATCGTGCCACTGCACTCCAGCCTGGGTGACAGAGGTGAGACTCTGTCTCAAAAAAAAAAAAAAAAAAAAGATCAGGAGCAGTATGTGCTATCATTACCATGATCTAACATTGTTCCAGAGGTTTTTAGGTCAGCAGTTCTCAACTGGAGGTGATTTTGCCTCCCTGGGGATATTTGACAATATCTGAAATCATTTTGGCTGTCACACTGAGGAGTGCTACTGGCATGTGGCAGGCAGAGGCTGGGGATGCTGATTAAACATCCTGCGAGGCGCAAACAGCTCCATAACAAAGAATTATCCAGCCCAAAACAGCAATAGTGCTGCTATTGAGAAACCCTAGACTAGACAAATAAAACATGGGAAATCCATTAACGTAAATGTGGGAAAATAACAAACTAGTATTTGCCAATGGCAGTCTAGCTAGGAGGTCCAAAAGAAGCACCTGAAGAACAGTTACGTTTTGCAGGGGCTGCATGGTGGCTCATGCCTGTAACCCCAGTGCATTGTGAGGTCACACTGGGAGGATCTCTTGAGGCCGGGAGTTCAAGACCAGCCTGGGCAGCATAGTGAGACTGAATTAAAACATCAGCCAGATGTGGCAGTGTGCTCTGAGAATCCCAGATGCTGAGGTGGGAGTATCACTTGAGCCTGGGAGTTGGAGGCTACGATGAGCTGTGATCATGGTACTGCACTTGGAAAAGATATTTTTTGAGACAGGGACTTTCTCTGTTGTATACTGGGTCTTGCTATGTTGCCTGGGCTGGTCCCAAACTCCCAGCCTCAAGTAGTCTTCCTGCCTCAGCCCCCGAAAGTGTTGAGATTACAGGCATAAGCCACTGTCCCTGGCTTTACAAAATAAAAATAAAAAAATAAAGAAGGTACAGGATGTTATGTGGCCAGTTGAAAGATGTTGGAAAACAGTTGTGCATGTGATCCCGCTGTAACCAGTTATAAAAGTATCAGGATTAAGAAATGTACTGCGTCTGGCTTTCTCAAGTTTAGGTTCCTGTTGAAAGAATGAGATGGACCTTTTCTTCCTCTGCTCCTCACCTCCCTGCAAGAACCAGGACTGTGCATTTTGATGGGCAGGCTCTTACCTCTGGCAGGCCACAGGGGGCATACAGAGCCTTTCTGCATGTGTTTTTTGGGCACTTGGGTAAAGACCCCCTGTCCAGGCCTTTGTTTAGGATATTTGGCCCATGGAGGAATGAGGCTAGAATCACCTGGGAGGGGCAGAGGCTTTGACTGGAAGGAGGAGTGACCTGAATTCCAGGTTCTGGGCCTACACTTTGTTCCCATGCAGCACCCTGGTAGTGGTGACTGGAGCCTGGAATTCAGGGGCCTTGGTGGCTAAGTGTTGACTGGACAGGAGGAGCTAAGGGAGATGAGGGGGCATTTCTCCAGCACTGCCCCCCGCCCAGTTCCTGAATCAGTGCCCTCTGTCAGCTCAGACACAGCACTGGCCAGCATCAGTGTGGATCAGGAAGGACGAATGCACTCAGCACGAATCTGCTCCATAGTCTCTGCCTCACTTCATCTCAGGTTGTGGGGAGTGAGTCCCCGCAGCACCGATGATATGCTGTCAGCTGAGAACATTCAGCTTGATTTAAAAAGATAAGGTGGGACATCTCTTGGGCATGGCGTGTGGAGCAGTGCCATCCCTGTGTGGCAGCGAGCCAAGCAATAAACCAGAATGTGCAAAACCTGCGTCCCAGAATCACCGTTCC